>NW_021623232.1:0-8811 GCF_004785775.1 Grammomys surdaster | reverse complement strand
CTTCCCCCTCCCCTGACCCGAGCTTGTTATAAAAAGCTTGCCTTTTTAAAAATACACAGCTCTTGACAAGCAACTGTTTGCTTGGGTCCTTCTTTTCCCTCGCCCGTTTCTCTTCCAGGTTTTGGTTCTCCTCGCCCCCACGAATAACTGAGACCCGCGGGTCGGGTCAGGTGGCGCCCAACGTTTGGGGCTCGAGGCACGGACCTCTCTGGACGGACACCCCAAGAGAGAGCAGCTGCGACATC
Organism: Grammomys surdaster; assembly: GCF_004785775.1. Taxonomy (NCBI): domain Eukaryota; kingdom Metazoa; phylum Chordata; class Mammalia; order Rodentia; family Muridae; genus Grammomys; species Grammomys surdaster. The sequence continues at coordinate 8,566 of NW_021623232.1, read as the reverse complement.
GTTGAAGAGAGAGGCAGTCGTCGCCGCCCTAGACCTGCCGACCTCGGTGAGTTTTATTTTCATTCCGTCCCATAGAAATGGGCCATTCATTGTCAAAGGAGGCGAGTTTCATTAAGGGCCTCAAAGATGCACTCAGAGAGAGAGGAATCAGGGTAAAGAAAAAGGATCTCGTGAAATTTTTTATTTTTGTTGATGAAAAATGTCCTTGGTTTATGATTGATGGACCGACTATACATCCAAAGAAATGGCAGAAAGTTGGACGAGAATTAAATGAAAAAATAGCCAAGGATAAAGATGAGGGACTAACAAAGACAATATTTTCTTTTTGGGGTTTAATTAGAGATGTCATTGAGGATGCTCAGGGAGATGAGGGAAAGCGCCAACTGCTTTCGGTGGCTGAATATTGTCTTAGCCAGTCTCGTCCTGGGTCGCGAAATTCCAATCGCGACCAAGATCCATCAGACACCTTGACCAATGAAGCTGGCCCCGCCAGGGAGATTGATCCCCTTAGACCGCCCTCCCGGACATCTGACTCCTTTTCCATCCTTGATGTGTCGGTCACTTCACCTAAGCCCTCCCCCGGTCGCCTTTATCCCCCTCTGCCATCGCCCCCCCTCCTCTCTTCCTCTCCTTTGCGTCCGCCTCCATATGTTCTACCCTCCGCGCCTCCCTGCCCCCCTCCCGAAGTTTCTTCTTCTCCTTTTATTGCTCCTGTCTTCCCTTCCACTGCTCCCGCCTGCTGGATTGATGCCGCCGCGTCCCCTCTCTCGCCCTCTTCCCAGCTCCCCCGGCCTGATCCCTTAGATCTTCCTGATACAGCCAACCTTGAGGTGGAGGCTGCCTGCCGCCGACATGCTCCTGATCAGCCTCCTCTAAGAACTTTGACTTTTCCCCTCATATCTAGGCCAGACCTGCCTGCTTCTCTGTCTTCCGTTCGCGCTCACCTTTCTGATCAGCTTCGGGAACTGACTGACATTCTCCGCCTTCAGGATCAGGTCGCGCGCCTTTCAGTTCTTTGTGCGCCCCAGCCTCCCTTGCGCTTGGCTTTTCCGGTTACCCGCTCCGGCCATGGGTCCTCAGACCCTGCTCCGGACCCCCAGCCCTCTTCCACAACTGACCAGGGGTCCCCGCCCACAAATCCCGCGCCCCCTGCGGGTGACCCTCCCCCGGGCCCAGTTCATGATTCCTCGGACGAGGGTGCTTCAGAGGAGGGAGGAAGCGAAAGCGAGGAGGAAACACCCGCTCCCCCGGACGCTCCCATTCCTCCTGCGCCTGCTCCCCCCGCCACAGTCTTTAAAAAGCTCCGTTTTAAACAACTCAAAGATTTGAACTCGGCGGTCCGTGATTATGGACTGAACGCCCCCTTTACGCTGTCTCTCCTAGAAAGCCTGGGTGGCGGCGGCTATTTGACCCCCAATGAGTGGTTTTCAGTCGCCCAGTCCGTGCTAACTCGTGGCCAGTTCCTTTCCTGGCAGGCTGATTGGGCTGATCGCTGCCGCCAACAGGCTCGGAGTAATCTCTCCTCGGGCCGCCGCCCCGCTTCGAGGTGGACTCTCGATAAACTTTTAGGGAGGGGCAAGTATGCCACAGATCAGAGGCAACAGAAATTCTCTTTGGGCCTCCTGGCCCAAAGTTCTTCGGCCGCCATGAGTGCCTGGAGAGCGATTCCTATGAAGGGTTCAGTCCTTTCCCCTTTAACGAAAATTACTCAGGGGGCTAATGAAGAGTACTCAGAATTCATCGCTTGCCTCCTGGAGGCAGCGGAGAGAACTTGGGGGACAGGTCAGGAGAACAACAAACTCCTTTTGCATTTGGCTTATGAGAACGCCAATTTAGCATGCAGGACCGCCCTCAGGGGCAGGTATAAGGACAAAGACCTAGATGAAATGATTAAATTCTGCAAAGATGTAGACCCCTTTGCTCAGAAAGTCTCCCAGTCTATAAATCTGGCTGTGGGTGCTGCTACTGGCGCCGCCCAGAATCATACATCCTGCTTTCGGTGCGGCCAAACTGGCCACTTTGCTCGCCAGTGCCCCTCAGATAGAGCCCTCCCCCAAGCGGGGAGAGAGCGCCCTTTGCCTTCTGCCCTCTGCCCTCGCTGCAGGCGGGGTAGACACTGGGCTAATACCTGCCGCTCTAGGACTGATGTTCTGGGCAACCCCCTTTCTCCCCTTCCGGGAAACGGAGTGAGGGGCCAGCCCCGGGCCCCTCAACCAGTCACCTTCCTGCCGGCCTCGGGGAACAGCCAGGCGGGGCCACGCCAGACCCTTCAACAGCAGCTCCCAAGCCAGTCACAGCCCTCCGCCGGGCTACCCCAGGGAGCGCGGGAATGGACCTCTGTGCCTCCACTGATACAATATTAGAGGCGGATAAAGGAGTCCAGATAATTCCCTCAGGGGTCTTTGGTCCCCCTCCGCCTAAAACTTACTATCTCATCTTGGGCAGAGCTTCTGCCACGCTCCAGGGCATCACTGTCTTCCCCTCGATTGTTGATAATGACTATGTGGGAGAGATTAAGGTTTTGGCTGCAAGCTCCCGAGGCCCCCTCCATATTCGCCAGGGACAGCGCCTTGCACAGGCCCTTCCCCTCCCATTGGACACGACCTCGCCTTCGCTGGGCTCATCCCAGGGCGCCTCCACCCCGGGGTCCTCAGATGTCTATTGGGTTCAAAGAATTTCACAAGAACGCCCACAATTAAAACTTAAGCTTAATGGCAAAGCCTTTGTGGGCATTCTGGACTCTGGGGCTGACTCCACAGTTATCTCCCAGGCCTCTTGGCCCCCTTCCTGGCCCTGCCAGCCCTCTCTGACCCACCTCCAAGGCATTGGCCAGTCCACCAATACCCTCCAGAGTTCCCAATTACTAACCTGGGAGGACCCTGAGGGCAACTCTGGACACGTCAGACCTTTCATTGTTCCAGGCCTCCCTATCAATTTGTGGGGCCGAGACATTTTGAGTCAAATGGGAGTTCTCATGTTCAGCCCCTCTGCGGCTGTCACCCATCAGATGCTAGATCAGGGATTTATTCCTGGCCAGGGCCTGGGTAAAAACAACCAGGGAATTCCCGCTCCCCTTGAGGTCTTGCCAAAGACCTCGCGTTCAGGACTAGGTTATGACTCAAATTTTTCTTGAGGGCCATTGCTCCCCCTGCACTCCAGGCAGACAGGATCACCCGGAAATCAGATCTCCCTGTCTGGATTGACCAATGGTCCCTTCCTCAACACAAGCTCACTGCGGCCATGCAGTTGGTGCAGGAACAGCTAGATGCTGGCCACATTGAGCCTTCTACCTCCCCTTCGAATACCCCTATATTTGTGATCCAGAAAAAGGGGGGTAGGTGGAGACTGCTCCAAGACCTCAGAGAAGTTAATAAGACCATGGTTCCGATGGGAGCCCTCCAGCCTGGCCTCCCCTCCCCTGTGGCCATACCTAAAAGATATTACAAAATGGTCATTGATTTGAAAGATTGCTTCTTCTGCATCCCTCTACACCCAGAGGATAGCAAGCGCTTTGCTTTTAGTCTTCCCATTGTTAACTGCATTGGACCATCTCCCCGGTTCCAGTGGAGGGTCCTACCCCAGGGCATGGCTAATAGTCCTACCCTATGCCAAAAATTCGTGGCGCAAGCCATTGACCCCTTCCGCCTTCAACATCCCGAGTTGTACATCATTCATTACATGGATGATATCCTTCTGGCCGGTCCTGATGAGACTGCCCTACATGGGACAGGCCAGCAGCTGATCACTGCTCTCCAGGACCTTGGGCTACAGATAGCCCCTGAAAAGGTCCAGCTTCAGCCTCCCCATTTATTCTTAGGTTTTGAGCTTCACCCTTCTAAGATTCTTTCCCAAAAGATTGAGCTCAGAAAGGACTCCCTGCGCACACTTAATGACTTTCAGCGCCTCCTGGGAGATATAAATTGGCTACGCCCCTACCTGAAGCTGACCACTGGAGAACTTAAACCTCTTTTTGACATTCTTCAGGGAGATTCAGATCCTTCTTCCCCCCGCACACTGACCCTTGAGGCCGCCTCCGCCCTTGCGCGTGTGGAGAAGGCCATTCAACAACAGACTGTTACTTATTATTCTCCTGCCTCCCCTTTGTGGCTGTTGATCCTCCCCACTGTGTTCGCCCCCACAGGACTCTTATGGCAATCCAAGCCTTTATATTGGCTCCACCTGCCTGCCACCCCCGCTAAGGTTTTGCCCACCTATCCGTCCCTGGTGGCACAAATAATAAAGCTGGGGAGAGAGACTTCCCTCAAACTTTTTGGTAGAGACCCTGACATTGTCAGCCTCCCTTACAACGCTGCTCAGGTCAAAAGGCTCTTACAGACTTCAGATGACTGGGCTGTCAATTGTGTCTCGTTTCAGGGAAAGATGGACAACCACTATCCTTCTGATAAGCTTATACAGTTTCTTGAGCACCAGGCAGTGGTCTTCCCTAGAATTACCAAAAACTCTCCCATTCCCCAGGCATCTCTAGTCTTTACAGATGGATCCCCCTCCGGGATTGCAGCCTTTCATCTCGATGGACGGGTTTCTAGAGTCCAAACAGAATTTTCCTCGGCACAGTTGGTGGAGTTGGTTGCAGTTATTCAGGTCTTTAAGGCTCTCCCAGACCGTGCCTTTAACCTATTTACTGATAGTGCATATGTGGCTCAGTCAGTGCCCCTATTGGAAACTGTTCCTTTTATTAGGCCATCCACCAATGCCTCCCCACTTTTTTCTGAGCTACAGAGGCTAATCCTGGCCAGATCACACCCGTTCTTTGTGGGACACATACGTGCCCACTCTGGCCTCCCTGGACCCCTTAGTGGGGGTAATGACCTTGTCTATAGGGCCACCAGGGACTCTCAAACACCTCTGGTGATGCTGGCCACACTCCCTGATGCCGTCCAGAGGGCACAGGAGGCTCATCGACTCCACCACCTGAATGCCCAGACCCTCCGGCGGCTGTTCTCCATCACCAGAGAGCAAGCACGCCAGGTTGTCCGCCTGTGTCCAGGCTGTCTTACCCTCCTGCCTGAGCCCCATTTGGGGGTGAACCCCCGAGGTCTTACTCCAGGGGATTTGTGGCAAATGGATGTTACCCATTTTGCCCCCTTTGGTAAACTTAAATACATTCATGTTTCCATTGACACCTTCAGTGGCTTTCTCTGTGCTTCACTACAGGCTGGAGAGGCCACCAAACATGTTGTTAATCATTTGATCTCCTGCCTTGCCTATGTAACCTTGCCCAAGGTTCTTAAGACTGACAACGGCCCTGGATACACGAGCACTGCCTTTAAACAGTTTTGTGCTCAGCTCAACATTAAACATATCACAGGCATTCCCTATAACCCTCAGGGGCAGGGAATTGTTGAAAGGGCACATCAGTCTCTAAAAAACATGCTCTTAAAGTTGCAACATTCAGGGGGCATTCTCTACCCCCAAAAGGGAAATTGTAAGGCGTTACTAAACCATGCCTTGTTTGTCCTCAATTTCCTAACCCTCGATGAGAGGGGCAGATCTGCTGCAGACAGGTTCTGGCACCCTTCCACAGCGGAGTCCTATGCCAGGGCCTTGTGGAAGGATCCACTTACACATAGGTGGAATGGCCCCGACCCAGTCCTGATCTGGGGGAAGGGACATGCGTGCATCTATGACTCCAAAGAACAGAGTGCACGCTGGCTACCAGACAGACTGATAAAAATAATGGACTCTTCTCCTAAAAATTGTGACCCCCTTCCAGGGAACCCCCCTGAGAACGCCTAAATGTGCTCTCTTGCAGGAGCCCCAAGGATGCTGCTATCCACCTCGGTCCTGGCGACTTGGACCTTGGTTGCTACAGCCATCAACCTGCCTCACAATCCTTATATGGTGTACAACTTCACTTGGGTGATCATCAATCAAGCCGGAGACATGGTCAACTCCAGCTCCTCCCTTGGTACCTCTCCCCATTGGCCCGTCCTCCACATCGACCTTTGTGCTCTGGCTGTGGGGGCTGATCCATATTGGGGGCTGGAAGACCATGTCTGGCCCCTGGAGGGGGCCCCCAATCTTCCTGAGCGAGACACAACAAAATTCGAACCCTGTCGTTTGGCCCCAGGGCGCTCTACCCTCCACAACTTTCTTAGAAGGGGAATTTATGTTTGCCCTGGTCCCCGTCACCGCCCTCATGGCACAGGCTATCGGTGTGGAGGGGTTGCAGACTTTTTTTGCGCTTCGTGGGGATGTGAAACCACGGGAGACACATACTGGAAGTCTTCATCCTCCTGGGACTATATCACTGTCAACCGCTCTGCCATGCCCGGTAACCCCTACATGCTTTGCCGTGGCTGGTGCAACCCCATATCCATTTTCTTCACCTCATCGGGCCAGTCCCAAGATTGGACAGGCTCGGGGTACACCTGGGGTCTCCGCGCCTACTTTAAGAGCTGGAATCCAGGACTCCTCTTTACCATTAAGCTCCTTAAAGAAATCCCCAACAAACATCAGGCCACTCTAGGCCCAAATCCTGCCCTGCGGCAGCCCGCTCCTCCTCCCGCTCGACGCCCTACTAGCCCCCTCCTCCTTCCCCATGCCTCAGCTGTCCCTCTGGTCACTCTTTTTCAGCCCACCATTCCCGGGGGACCCCCTCGCTCTGCAGACCTTATTGTCTCTCTGGCCAATGCTTCCCTTGAAGCCATGCGCGTGGCTAATTCTTCTGCTTTTCCTGAGTGTTGGATGTGTTTTGACCCTACCCCGCCATTTTATGAAGGCATTGCGACCTTCGCAGACCCCCAGTTTACCAACAACTCCTTAACCCTCCTTCCCCTCCCAAACCCTGAGGGTGGATTGACCCTAGCCTCTATCTCTGGCGTGGGCACCTGCCTGCTTGGGCCCAAGATGCTTCCCCTTAGAGATCTTTTCCCTGTTTGCAATCAGACTCTCACTATCAATACAACCTATCTGTATGTGGTTGCGCCTAATAATACCCTCTTTGCCTGCTCAAATGGACTGACCGCTTACATCTCCACCTCCAGATTCCTTTCCCATGATTATTGTGTTGTTGTTACCGTCCTCCCTCAATTTTTTGTTTATGAGCCCGAGTCCTTCCTATGCTTCTTTGAATCCGGGGTCCCACACAGAGACAAGAGAGAGCCTCTGACTGCGCTCACCCTCTCAGTCATCCTGGGTCTGGGTGCAGTCGGGGCAGGAACGGGTATTGCGTCCCTTGTAAGGAATGACCAAAATTTTGCCCACCTTCAGTCTTTAATTGATCAGGACCTTGGTCACCTGAGAGAGGGCATCCAAGACCTCACTGAGTCAGTGGCCTCCCTTTCCGAGGTGGTCCTCCAAAACCGACGAGGACTTGACCTACTCTTTTTGAAGGAGGGGGGATTGTGTGTGGCCCTTAGAGAAGAGTGTTGCTTTTACTCAGATAAGACAGGTTTGGTGAAAAACAGTTTAGAGAAAGTTAAAAAGAGCCTTGAAGAGAGAAAGAGAGCAAGAGAACAACAAGAATCTTGGTACAAAAATTGGTTTTCTACCTCCCCTTGGCTTACTACCCTGCTGCCCACTATATTGGGGCCCCTTGTTGGTATTCTTTTGCTTCTCTCCTTTGGCCCTTGGGCTTTTAATCGCCTCACAAGTTTTGTTAAAAATCAGATAGATTCCACAGTTAAAAGACCAGTTGAAGTCTAGTACCATCAGCTAAAAGCAGAGGACGACACCGAGGCTGTTGCCCATGTGGTGGTGACACAACCTGAAGATGAAGATGTGGGGTCCGCGCGCTCCTCCCTTGGCCGGCCTCTTAACTTTCGGGCCCTACAGGGGAGCTCCTGGCTCTCTTGGCTGACCTTCCGTATCCCTAGATAATTGAAGACAGGCGTCTCTACCCCCCCACCCCCTTTAATTGGCTTGCCCCTGCTATTGCTTGAAAGAACCTCCCAATAGCTGCCTCGACAGCTGCATCCCGGCCTTGGCCTAGCTACATCCCAGCCTTGGCCTAACTGCAAGCCTGGCACTAAACAGGACGTGACCTCATAGCCCCTGCACCCTGAGGACTTGCTTCCATTGCACCAGGAGTGGGTATGAGGATCGCAAGAGGACCAGCTCTTGCACCTCACGGGCCTTAGCTGCCATTGCACATGAGAGAGTGGTCTCCCCTTCTCCTTCATGACCACGAACTTGGTCTTGACAGACAGCCAAGACTGTCTACCAACGGTGCCTCTCAATGGCCTTGCTGCCCTTCTGGGACCGCGAGCTGCCTACGGCCGGGATGCCCTCCCAAATTCGCCCATCCTTGAGTTTCTTCCTCTAAAAGACGCCCTCTTTAGTTTACAGGGAAGGGGGAGATGTCAGAGACAGGGACCCCTAACAGGGACCCCTGCCGGCCTTCCCCCTCGCCTGGAAACCGAAGCCTTGTCACCCACCTACATCCTGTTCAGTTGAATACCTTGACTATGCCTCATCCTGCTGAGAGCTGATACACAAAGAGATAGCTACTTCTGAGAAAAGCCCCTAACCACAAAATGTTCTAGGGCACAGGCCAAGAAGAAGCTGTACCTTTCCATGACCCCACCTGCCTTCCCCCTCCCCT
>NW_021623231.1:0-4734 GCF_004785775.1 Grammomys surdaster | reverse complement strand
GAGAGAGAGAGAGAGAGAGAGAGAGAGAGAGAGAGAGAGAGAGGTGAAGTGAGAGAGAGAAAGTGAGGAGAAGTGAAGACACCGCTAACGAACGTCCCTTTGTCTTATACATCATTCAGAGTACCTGATCACATGTTACAAAGTTCATCGCAAGTTCACACCAAAATTCAAATCATAAATTGAAATAGAAGTTTACAATCGAGAATGTTTACATGCATATCCATTAGGAGTAATTATCTGACTAAACATCCATCACCTGTCTAGCTCCACAGGTTCACCATAGGTTTAAAACTATAACTAAGAAATTAGTGAAGTTTTGTATAGATAAACCCAAGCAATATTTTTTCTTCTGTCCTAGCACCTATAATAAATCGTGAATTCCCTTTAGTGACCCTTGGTTAATTGTTTTACAACCACCTTGGAATGTGCTCTGAGTAGGAGAGTCTGGTTACTATCTAAGTGCTGTTAACTGATGACACTTCGGAGACTGGCAAAGTTCTCATGGCAGTTTTGACTATCAGAAAAGGACTTAATAGCAGTCCCACTATAAAAGAGCTTAATAATCATTGATATAATTTTAGGAATTCTTATAGGATCATCATTAAGACTTAAGAAGTCATCTATTTGTCTATATAGCATCATTACAAGACAGTACATCTTCGTGAGTCTACAGAGATCTGCTCCAAAGGGGAGTGCTATTGCTTAGTGATTGTTATATATGTTTAATAATAATAGGAAAAGCATATTAATAGCAGGATCTTTCCTAAAATATGTCCAACATAGCCTTGCTAATGTGGCACACTTGTCGCAGATAATAATCCGAGGCAAGCATTTCAGGATGATCAACTGCTAATTATTAGCTTGTCCTATTATGGCTTCTGACATCTCTTCCCTTCGAATTATATAAATGAAGCGTATATATCTCCCTTTGAGCAGTCCTGATAGCAGTCCCTAAGCACATGAAGATGACTGGTAGAAGAGTCAGAAGTAGAATAACTAATCCTATAATAATTCCCAAATTTATAAGAAAATTCCATAAAGAGTTATCTTTAACCAAATTTATAATTGAATTTGAAAAATAATCAACCAATTCTACTGCTGAAGAACTCTTCAGTCTGGAGTGACTGATGGCACTGATCTGGGAATGTAAAGTATCCATATCAATAGCAAGTTGTGAATTGTTCCACACACCATGTAGATGTGCCTGTATCTGTTCCCAGGACATTTCTGACCCATAGTAGGGCAGAGGGGTGACACAAATCCATTTAAAATTGGCAAGACACGAGGTAGTAAAACGTGTATAAATATTCTGAGCCTAAGTTCCTATGTAAAGGATGGCTTCTTCTAAAGCATTGACTCTATCTGTTAAACCTCTATCAATCCTATACTGGGTAATCAGTGCTAAAGAAATATTTTTTGTCAAGGAGTAAACATGATTAGCAGTGTGTGCCTGATAGCCTAGGGAGGCAGCAAAAGCTGCAACTGACCCTAAGATAGCAATAGAGGCGGTAATGCCTAAGATAAGTCCAGCTATAAATCTCTTAGGTTGTGAAGGAGAATAACAGTGTATACCAAGGCAAACAAGGCAAAAAAAAAAGCATCACATCAAGGTTGAGAGAAAATAATAGGTGACAAGACATAAGGTAGCGAATATACAATGAGAAAAAGCGTTATGACACAAGGTGAAGTTATACAATTGGTCAAATAGCATTCTGGTAGGAAATGATACATAAAGATTTATATTTAACAATTTTATGTCCCTTATATCCCCTGAGTATAGAATTAAAAGTCCAATCAGATGCAATCAGGAACCATGTCTTCAAAATCTTCTTTTGCTGAGGTCTCTGGCACGAGTGGAGAGTCTGCAGATGATGATGGCTGAAGCGGGCTTGAAGGAAGTGGCAGGAGTGGAAGTCTCTGGCCACGGAGAAGGCCTGGCACAATCAGCTGGTCTGGCATCTATAGGGTCCTGTAAATATATAAACAAAGCTTCTCCCGGAAAAACATCCAGTCTTTTTTAATTATCCAGTTAGAAGGTCTCTATATTATTAGAGGCTTGGGATGTTTAGAAAATGGACCTTTTCTTTTTATAAATTATGATGAGGAGATGAATAATTATGATTTCAATTTGTAATTTAGAATGTCTATATCTTTTAAGCTCTGATGAGTTTATTCCACAATAGCATGTTCCTGTGAACTATAGGGAATATCAGTGGAATATGAGAAACTAAGAGTCAAACACCAATTTTTAAATGCTTCTTAAAATTTTAAGCAAGGGCATTGTCTGATTTTAAGCCCTTGGTACTATAAACTAATGAAACAAATACTGTATCATATTTTTTTAAAATTTTTTCCAAGTTAGGAAAATACATAAACAGCAATGAGAATTAAGTCTCAGGAATAAAGGCTAACTTTCTAAAGACAGGACATGTGTAACATTTCTCTGTTATAAATCACAGGGACCTGGGGTCATCAGGGGTTATTTCCCAAGCTGAGCTGGCAGCTCTGCAGGAATGCAGGAGCAGTTTCACTGAGAGCAATGATGATTTGTAATGTAAGATTATACTAAGTTACCTTTGTTGGAAGAACAACAAGCTTTTGTATAGAAATTAAATTAATCCTTACCTTTATGCATAGGACCAAAAAGCATAGAATGAACTTGAGCATGTCCAATAGAGAAAATGCAATGTCTAAATTGAGGCAATACTTGAAATTCTGAAAGTTGAGGCTAAAATTGTAAAGCAGCTGTAAAACAGTTACAGTTTTTTAGAAAGAAGCTTGTCCTTAGTATTTAAAAGACAATGGCTATTGTCACAAGCTCTGTATGTATGCAAAGGTTTCTTGTGTGAGGAAAATTTCTTTTAATATCTTAATAATTAAGGTAACCTGTTTGAGAAGAAGTCATAAGTAAATGTTTTGTGGAGGCTCAGTCCCATGCTGCCTGGGGTTGCCTGCTGCATTTGACAAATGCGTTGGTAGCTTGAAGCTGTTGAATTATCTCTATTGTTTGAGGGTCCTGAGGTAGGTTCTTCACACAGTTTTCCTGACTTGATAAGACTTTTGTATATTTAGGGATTTTAGTAGTACCAGATAAGGCAGTACCATCTTTATGAAAGTGAGTTTGGCACTCTTTACGCCAGTGGTACCCTTTCAGATAAGGATGACACCCTGTTGGATTTCTACTTTGAGTGAGGCTAGGAGAATTAAGATTTATGGCATCTCCTGCCTTACTGGGGCATTGTTTGCTGATAGGTTTAGGCTTCTTACTTGAATAACTTTTGCGAGCCAAGCCTGATTTATTAAATATTTTCTGTCCTTGATTAGTAAGATTTCGGATAGTGTTCTGGCCTTGTGAGGTTGTTGTAATGGATAAGCTTTGAAAACATAAGGTAGCAACCTCAACAAGTGCTTTAGATAAATTTCCAGATTTTTTAATTGTCTTTAGAAGAAACTGACAAGCAAGCACAGAATTCTTAAGGACTACTTGTTTTAAAACAATTTCTTTTGCTTCAGGGCTAGGAGTCATCCTTTTTACTGCCTCCATTAGCTGGGCTACAAATTCCTCAAAAAGTTCTTCTGGGTCTTGGCTTAAATAAGCAAGCCTTTTAGTATTTGTATCTCTATTAAGCAAGCATCTCTGTGCTTCTAGGGCTGCAGCTGATTTATTTACTATAACTTCCTTTGTCATTTTTTGTTGATTAGTTTCTTCAAACCACTCCCCTGTATCCATAATCATTTCATATGTTAACTCTTTCACTCCCTTCTTATTCACAGACATTTTGGATAACTCTTTTTGAGCCAAGTTCTTATATATATCCATCCACTGTAAAAATTCATCTTTAGTTAGATAGGCTCTGGCAATTTTAAACAAATCATGAGGAGTCATAAGCAATTTAAATGCCAAAGGTTCCCACAAGGGATCCTTATCCTCTTTGTTATTCTGCATACTCACAGAGAAACAGCTTGACAATCTACCCTGTTGCTGAGCTTGAATTACACCTGCAGCAGATCCAATAGGCCCCTTTGGTTTCTTTTTACCTTTTTCAGGGGGGTTTGTGGAATGACTTATATTTAAATGCTGCATGATAGGCCACTTATGTTTATGATATTTTGTTACTTTCTTTTCTGAGTCAGATTCCTCCTGTGAGGTTGATATTTCCTCTTCTGATTCTCCACTACTCTCTCCTGAGCTACTTTTCTCAGACTTTTCTGTCGAGGAATAAGCACTTTTCTTAGATCCTGAGTGAGACTGTAGTAATGGAGTCCCCTCACAAGGGGGTGACTCTAATGTCTCCTGAGCACATATGGCTTTTATGTCATCTCCCAATGTCTTCCTAAGCACATTCCAAATAGCAAATGCTGTAGGGGGCATGCCTAATCCTCCAGTCTTTGTAAACCAGTTTTTAATATCTAACCCTACCTTTTCCCATGTATCCACATCTAGACTTCCCCTCTCTGGGAACCAGGGACTGACTGACTGTATAAACTGAAGAAAGTCATTCAGCTGGCTAGTGCTAACCTCAATGCCTTTTTTCTTAAGAGTATAGTTAATAACATCTGTGAAGAACTCTCTGTCTGTAGACTCAGTTTGTCCCATTCTGAGAGATACCCACAAAAAGCCCACAACCTAGAACTGATGGCTTCTGATCTAAGATGGGTGCTGATAACTTCCAACAAAACAGCTAGGCACTGATGGCACCTAGTATCTGCCTCTTCTGATGGCAGCAGGCAATT
>NW_021623230.1:0-2890 GCF_004785775.1 Grammomys surdaster | reverse complement strand
CTGCCTAGAATCCCCCAGTGAGGGGCTGGGGGCGTGGCTCAGTGGTAAAGCCCCTGCCTAGAATCCCCCAGTGACTGGGGCGTGGTCACTGCTAGAGTTCTTGCGTCCCATGCACTAGAACCAGGGTTCCCATTCCAGCACCAAAATAGTAGCAAGAGCAACAACAATAATAGTAATAAATACAATAAGAAGACAAGCAAAAAGAGACTAAAGAAGGGGAAGGCAGACAGGAAAGACCTGAGAAGCTGAACGAGACAAAAGGAAAAGAAAAGTACCTAAGACAGAAGGACAGAAACACTGAGTGTGGGGTTAGCGAAAAGGAGGGAAGGAGAGAGTTGGTGGTTTTGTTCGCTTGGGCCTCCTGACAGAATTTCACTGTGTCTCCCTGGCCGACCCGAAACAATGCAATCCAGGCTGGCCTCGAACTCACAGGGCTCCACGAGCCCCTGCCTCTGAGTGCTGGGATTAACACTCTATCATGCTCCATTAGACAGGAGAGATTTTGGAGGAGAGGGGGAAAAGAAGAGAGAGGGAGGGGGGAGAGAGCACGTACGAGGAGTGGGGAGACTCCACAGAGAGAAGATAGGCTGGCGGCGGGGAGAGACAGGCTATATTTAGAGACCGGATGAGCCAAGCATGCTGGAGAAGCAGCCAGAGTGCTGTCAGGGGGAGTCTCCTGGGGTGGGCGAAGGGTGGGCTGCAGCATGGTGCAGCCTGGAAGTAGTAATCAGGGAGGCTCCAGGCTGCTGCTTCAATGCCTGTCTTCAGAGACTGCCAAGGACCCAAGATGGAGGAGAGGAACCAGTCAGGGACCTAGACTGTGACCTCTCTTCTGTTTTCTTGTCTGTCCTACATGGCTGCCCCGTGTTCACCTAGAGTGGACAACGGCAGGGAGGGGGCAAGGGTGCCTCTCTGTTTTCATGAGCATCTTTTAAACTTTAATATAGGCATATATGTATTGATTTATGCGCGTGTGTGCGTGTGTGTGTGTGTGTGCACGCGCGCGTGTGTGTGCCCCTGTGTACAAGTGGAGGTCAGAGAGCTTCCCTGGCGAGCGTCCTTATCCACTGAGCCCACCTTGCAGGCCTCCTTTGAAGATTTTGATTAGCATATATGAATTATACACACTGCATTTCACTGAGACATTTTCACACATTTGTGTGTACACAGATGCACTTACATATTATGTATCTGGATTGTATCCACCCCGTCTTGCGCACTGCCATCCTGTTCGTTCTTGAGGCCTCCTCCGTCTGCTTGCATGTTGCTGTGGGTTTCTTTCTTGTGATCCAGTGAGTTTCCTTTGTGTTGCTCACACGATCATGGGTAAGGGATGACTGGAGGGATCTCGGGCTTCACCACAGAAGAAAAGGGCTCTGCTGCTCCCTCGGTGCCCCCTAGAAACCCTTAGAGCTCTATAGATTCCATGGATGGGCCAGAGCCTTGTATCCCTGTCCTCTCAAGACCATCCTTCGGACTCACACCCTCTCTCACCTCTTCCTCTCTTCCCCCTTCTCCTTCTCTTCCTCTCCCTCCCCTCCTCTTTCCCGACTTTCCCCTCTCCCTCCTCCATCCCATCCTTTCTCTCATTCTCTCTCTCTGAAATTGTGTTTCACTATGGAGCCGAGGTTGGCCTCAAACTCAGGATCTTCCTGCTTTAACCTTTCCCAATGTTGGGATGAAAGGCCTGAGTCTGAACTCACTCTTCCCTGTCTGTCCTCCATCTTTTTCTCTTCCTTCTCCCCTTCTTTCCCTCTCCCTCCTCCTCCTCCTCCTCCTCCTCCTCCTCCTCCTCTTCCTCCTCCTCCTTCTCCTCCTCCATCTCTTTCTTCTCTCTCTCTCTCTCTCTCTCTCTCTCTCTCTGTCTCTCTCTCTCTCTCTGTGTGTGTGTGTGTGTGATTTATTTTTTTTTTCAAGACAAGGTTTCTGTGTAGCCCTGGCTGTTCTGGAATTCTCTCTGTAGACCAGGTTGGCCTCAAACTCACAGAGATCCCCCTGCCTCTGCCTCCTGAGTGCTGGGATCAAAGGTGTGTACTGCCATCGCCTGGCCTCTCTACCCTTCTTAAGTTTCTGGGTCTCAAGTTCTTTTCCTACCCTCTTACCACCCCCGTCCATCCCTTTCCTCCCTCTCCAGTCCAGTGACCTCTATGGCCTCCCAAAGCGCAACAGGATCCAGCCTCAGCTGTCCACGAGGTGCTCTTCAATCTCAGACCCCCTTCAAGCTCCACTTCAGGGACAGATACTTTCCCAGGATCCACAGGGCGCCAGGAATGTGGAGCAGAGAGCAGAGAGGTCCCCGGGGGCCAGGCGGTAAGGACCCTCACCCCGCCCCCCATTCTCTCTGCTCCCTGCTTCTGATGTGGACCTCAGGCCACTCCCTGCCCTTCCTGGTGCCTCTGGGCCTCAGCTTGTCCTCTGCAAAATGGGCAGGCTCGCCTCTGGCCCACTTATCACACAGGTCCCACGGGAGCAAGCAAACAGCCTGTACTGGCGATGTGTATTGAGCAGGAGACACTGGGTTCCCAGACTGGGCTCCGCATTTCCCCATCCTACATTCCATGAACCGTTGTTCCCTACATCTGGGGTGAAAGAAGATCCCGGAAGTAGAGGTTGTAGAAATATGAGTGATATGTAGGTTCCTGTAACCGTGGGACCATTTTAAGACTGGATGCTAATGTGTGACACTGTGGTTCACAATGTGTGGACAGGTGACTGTGTGACCAGCTGTGGGGCCGGGAAGGGTCACACATGGGACCACTTAAGCTGGGAGCAATGATCCCCAGGTATAAGCTAAGCTTCCGGGAAGTGAGGCAGGAGAGTCCCCCAGTGAGGGGCTGGGAGCATGGCTCAGTGGTAGAGCCCCCGCCTAGAATCCCCCAGTGAGGGGCTG
>NW_021623229.1:0-3466 GCF_004785775.1 Grammomys surdaster | reverse complement strand
CATTGGTTGAGCTCCTGTCTTAGGATGGTGAGGCCTCCCAGTTAGGGGCAAGGGTCTTGAGGTGTTCTCTTACCCATCATTGACTATCCGGCTTAGCGCATAAGTTAAGGGTTAATCCTCGTCAGTCTTGATGACAGAGGTTTTAGTCTCCTATTTCCAGCCTGTAATAATGGACCTGTATGGGTTTCATTTGTGTAACGTCTATCTGTTGTAGTACAAAAGCCATCAGTTTGTTGAGCAGCATGAACCCGAGAGACAAGAGACTTAGCAATGTCTGAATAGTTAGTGCAAATGTAACACTCTTTTTAAGGGTAGCACATAACTTCTTCTGTTGGAGGAGTAAAAAGTATAAGTCTCTTTTATTCTATAACACTATTTTCTAAATCTAATCTATATAAGTACAGAACTGATCATAGCTTTGATCTTAACAAAACAAGTAAGAAAATCTCTATTCCTGCCCCAATCAATCTCAAACCTAAAACACAACTATAGTAACTATGGTAATGGGTTTTCTCTAGGGTTTAAACAATGTACCACTAAATCATAAATCAGGGAACCAAGAGTCTAATAGAGCCACCCTGGAGGTGTGGGTGGTGATGTCTTCTTCCGCACTGAGAACTTCCCAAGTCAGGTATACTGGTTGATTCGCTCCAGTGAAGCATCTTCATGTTTCCTGTAAAGGAAAAATACGCTTCTCAGGGGGTTTCTCTTCCCTGGATTTGTTATTATTGTCTATTTGTTTGATCAGTCTCTCTGGCAGCCAGCATGTGGCATCTGCCGTTTGAGAATATATGCAGACAGAACCTCTTCCCCAGATAAGCACTGGATCTGGCCCATTCCAGGTTCCAGTTAATGGGTCTTTCCAGAGGACTGTTGTAAAATTCTTTTTGGTATTAGGATGTCAGAATCTATCTGCAGCAGATTTTCCTTCAGAATCCAAAGATTTGTGATTCGTAGGAATCAATGGAAGTAACAATAGTTGAGCTATCCTCCTTCCTGTAGGAATAGTGACTATATTCTGTATTGCCTTGGCCATTACCTTAATCTCACCTTGATAATCATTGTCTACAACTCCAGGAAAAATTTGTAGTCCTTGTATAGTAGCACTGTTTCTCTCCACTATCAGGCCAAACACATTTGGATAGAGTGGTCCAAACACTCCAGTGGGTAAGGCCTGAGGTCCCATTTCTGGGGTTAATACTGTGTGGGTGGCAGAACTGAGGTCCAGTCTTGCACTTCCTGGTGTTGCTCGACTAAGTTCTGAAAGGGGTTGTTGTTTGTCGGTATGAAACTGACTGTCCCATAAGCCTGTTTTGGCTTTTATTGGTTCGGGGCCTGGGGCTGGCCCCTGTTCCCGTTTCCCTGATTATGGGAAAGGGTGTTTCTTTGTGCATCTGTCTTGGACCTACATTCACTAGCCTAATGCCTTCCACGTTTGCAATGTGGGCATAGCCCAGGCTGTTTTCTGGGCTGTCTCTGGGTTAACTCATTTTCTGTTTTGCAATATTTTGAAAAGTGTCCAGGCTTGCCACATTTAAAACAGGCCTTTTTGTCTCTGCTTGCCAAAAAGTCTCTTACTGATTGTCCTTGCATGGCGGCTGCCATAGCTAAGCCCTGTTGGTAGGAGGGCCCTATATCAGAACAGAGTCTGATATACCCAATAAGATCTGTCTTTTTCCTATAGGGTCTAATGGCTGCTTGGCAGGCAGAATTGGCATTTTCATATGCAAGTTGTTTCACATAATCTACACCTGCCTCTGCATTACCAAAAATCCTCCCTGCTGTTGTCATTAATCGATGAACAAAATCAGAAAATCGTTCATCAGGCCCTTGTCTGACTGAGGTCAAAGATGCGCCAGGGTCTCCCTTTACCGGGAGTTTGCGCCAAGCCTTCATGGCCGCATTTTGAATTTGAGCGAATAAGCCTGGGTCATATTGCATCTGGTTATCACTAGAAGCAAATTGCCCTTCTCTTACTAAGGCATCAAAGGACCAACCATTACCTGTCTGAATGTTTCTCTTAGCTGTCTCTTTACAATTCTCATGATACTCTGATTTCCAAATAAGATGGTCACCACTGCTAAGAACTGTTCTCACTAGAGTATCCCAATCACCAGGAGTCAGCCACTCCTCTGCAACAGATTCTAAGATTGTAAAGAGTAAAGGGAGCAGTGGCACCGTATTGTGACACTGAATTTTTTAATTCTTTAATAATTTGAAAGTTAAATCCTGTGTGATGTCTCCACACAACTCCTTGAGCATCTCTAGTCTCTGATACAGGGAAAACCTCAGCCTCTCCCTCCTCTGGTTGATCTGTGGCTGAACTGAAACCAGAGGACAGGGGCTGCCTTTGGACTCCAGGTTGAGGAACTCGAGGACCTGAGGAATTTTCCTTGCCCTCTCGAGACCTCTTCCCTGTCTTTAATTTTTGTATCTGATTAATTAAGTCCTGATACTCTTCCTCTAACTCTATTTGTTGTTTAAGGAGAGAAATTTGTTGTTTAAGAAAAGAAATTTTGTCCTGCAACTCCTTTCTGTGATCTTCGACCACCATCTCCATAGCAGGAGCATCTGGAGGTGGAGGAGCACAGGGAGGGGGCCTTCGGGAAGAAGGCCATTCAGGATCAAAATATTTGGCTGTCTCTTCCTCTAGGTCAGCACAATCTGGCTCTGACAAATTGATTACTTCAACCTTTGGTCCTATTTTGGATTCTATGTGTTTCTTTTTCTTTTGGACATGAAAAGCAACATTTAAACAGCGAAACAAAAGCAGACAATTGATACACGTAAACAGCAAGCAACAGAACAAAACCACAGAGTTGAGTTCAGGCTGACTTATTTCTTGCCCCATTATTACTATGACTTACTGGTCTCCACACGGCAGTTTTCTGTGGCAATCACCTCTGTTTCACCTCTGAATTTTCAGTCAATCTTCTTTCCAGTAACGTCTCTCACTGGGTCCCTGTTCGGGCGCCACTTTGTAACGGCCGTTTCTTTTGTAACGGCCATCAGGTTCTGCTACTTTGTAAAGGCCGGCCAGTTCTGCTGCTCCGGTCCGCAGGTCAGGGTCTAGTAAGAGAGAGAGTGGGGACGGAGGAAGGGGGAAAAAGGGGCGAGAGACGCAAAAGATAGATACAAGACAGAGTCCGGTGGCGTCTCTTCAAGTCTCTTCTTTATTCTCCTCTCTTCTTACTATATTCTCACTCCTTCAGTCTCCTGACACCTCTCACTTTCTCACTCCTTCCTCTACTTCCTATTTCCTACTACCTCCTACTACTTACTACCTCCTACTTTCTACCTCCTTAATAGAAAGGAAATCCTGGGTATTTATACCCTTTACCACGTGACTTGTCCTCGTGGACAATCTCAACTGAAGCCACTACGTCACGTGCCTTGTAGCCATGGATACCAGGAGCACCTTGCAGCTGGGGGCACTAAACAGTGTAACAAGATGTTTATCAGAGTG
>NW_021623228.1:0-2483 GCF_004785775.1 Grammomys surdaster | reverse complement strand
CCGATTGAGTGATTTCCCCTCTCGGAATAGCTCGTAACCCCTCCTCAGCTCTTGCAGCTCCACAAAAAGCTGGTACCAGCCGAGCTATCTCCTGACTGGCTAACTTCTGGTGGGTTAGCCCAGTCGAGGCCCTTATTTAATCGCGCGACGGCCCAATTATTATAAGCAGTGCCTGATTTCTGTTGCCAAAGATTAGTTTAGGACGCTAAGCTAAGTTTGGTAACTCACTCAATGGGTTCATCGTCTTCGTCCATACCGGCGGACACCCCACTGGGCTGTCTACTGAAAAACCTCAAATCTTTACTATTAACGCCTGAGTTGAGGCCTTCCAAATTAATACGTCTTTGCAATAAAGTCTGGATTGGGTACCCTTTAGACAATGGGATGACCACGTGGCCACATAATGGCACCATAGACCCCATTATTTTACGGAGTCTTAATACATAGTGCCAGCAGTCCGGTAAATGGAAGGAAATCCCCTATATCCGTGCATTTATTTACCTCCGTTACTCTCCTTCTATGTACTCCAACTGCTCCCCACCCAAGGTTCTGCCCCACACCTCTTTCTAATTTTTCTTTTTAATTAAACCAAAATGGGGGAATTACTGTGACTCTAGCGGATGTCTGCAGGTTCCACACACACTAGCCTAGAACTGGTAAGCTTCCCCATCCCCCACTGGCCAGAGTAACCCTCCACATGGTCCCAGGGGAGATTCCTTGAGCTAGAGTGAACCCTGTCCTTCCCTGAACCTCTCTAGGATGGCTTCCCTTGGATGAGACACTTCCCCTTTTCCTCTCGAGACAGTTTCTCGCTGCTGAGTACCCCAGGCCAGGCCTGGACAGACTGTTCTCTCTGTCTCAGGAGCACCGGCTCCAATCATAGTCCCAGGTGTCTTTTACAAGGGCCAGTCTCTCGCGCCCTTTTCCCTTTCCTCCTCCTTCGTCATTTGCGAGTTGACTGGAACTGAGGTTCCAGTGCCTTGCCTGGAAAGCTAGCGGGTCCAGGGCCTAGCTAGCTCCCCTCGCCTCCTCTGAAATCGGTCAGCCAGTTCGCCTGGTCCCTTCCCTCTATGGTTCTTAGCTCTGCTCTGGGTTGTCCCCTTACATCCTGCTGCCTGGCGCCGCTACAAAAACAACTAAGGTTGTGGTGATACGGGACATGCTTACTTTTCCTAAATGCAGCCACCAGAGTCACTGAGCAGCGACTTCCGGCTGCCAGCAGGAAGACCCGCCCTACAGCTATGCTGCCAGCCCCACAGACCTGACCTGCCTGCAGCAACCGTGACTCACAGCTCCAACCTGTGACAGCCCTACCATCCAGCTTTCTTAACAAAAATGCTTCTTTGCTAATACAAAAATGTGCTTTTCTCTACCTATACAACCTGCCAAACTTACTTAGACAAGATAAGAAAGGCTCTGTCTTGATAGATTTTTACTACTGCTATTATTCTATTCAGTTACAACCAATCCTTATGGCTCTCAATCTTGTCAGAAGTCTGCTAATTATATATTTTAAGTTTATGGCTGACAGAATGCCCAAAGCCTCTAACAGTTAGCCCAAGATGGTTTCAGAAGACCTGGACACCGGAATCCTAGAACATACAGCCTAGATTGTATGTGGACAAACACAACGGGACGCCTTGAGTCAAATGACTTGGCTAAATAAAGGTAAGTCATTTCTCATATCATGCGTACCCATTCCACAGAAAAAAGCCCTGTGGCTTCTACACTTGGAAGCAAGACTGACTTCACCCAAGAGACTATGGAAACCATGGGAACTGTTGGCTAGTGGACTCTGTCATTTTTTAAAAAATAATATATAACTGGTAGATTGTTTAGTCTTTACCATACTTCTGACTACATTGACAGCTAAGTTTTCAAAGACATTATCTGTTACCTCATTACCTAAACTCAGTTGAAAGACTACTTGTGTTGTTAACTCAAGCTGTTATCTCTTTTGTAAACTTATAAGCTACAGGAAACCCACTCATTTCTACCTCTCATGGATACCATCCAGATAAGTACATCTGCCTAAAATTCCTACTTACTACCTATAATAAAGGGTGGTATCCCTCTGGGTTTCAAATGTACATCTTAGAAAAAAATCTTTCTCCAAGTGTTCTTAATCTTATTTCCTACATCTTGTCAAGTCCAGGTGCATCCAGTACAGCTCCAGAGAAGCAACCTTCAGATGCTCCATCTCCTGGCACACACACAGACACAGCTGCTTCTACTGGACCTGACCCTGGACATCAGAAAACAGCCAGCTCTTCTAAGACGGGACAAACATCCCCCATATCCATTCTTCTAGGTTCCCCCTAGAGACACGTCGCCCCCAATGCCAGCAGGAAGTAGCCAGATTTCACGACGACCCTATTCTTGCTTCACCGTCACCTCTTTCTAATTTTTCTTTTTAATTAAACCAAAACGTGGGAATGTTAGCAATCTGTTAAACTCCACCTCCAGAGTCACCTGGCAACAGC
>NW_021623227.1:0-5433 GCF_004785775.1 Grammomys surdaster | reverse complement strand
TGTGTATGTTTTTTGCCGGCGAGACCACTACACGTGCGCCCCGCACATTTGGTGCCGAAACCCGGGAAAATCCATCGATCGCCGGCGCTGCTTAAAGAAGACCCTCCGCTCGTTTTCTCACGCGTGGAGTGAATCCAGAACCGTATGACGGGGTAATGTTCTCTGAGAGATAATGTCTGGTCTTGATTTTTTTCGTCTCCCTCCCCAGACAGTGCTGGTACTCTTCCTTCTGGTTTTGCAGGATGAGAAAAGCTGCTCGATTATGGCGGCGGACTGGGGAGAGACAGACGAATTACGGGCCCACTTGTCAGAAACAGAGGAAGGAAAAAAGCGCTTAGGAATTCAGAAAAGAAAAGGGAAATTTAAGAAATCAGGCCTCCCCGAGGACCAACCCACGGGGATGATAGATAAGAGGAAAAACACTCTTGGGAGAGAGAGGGAAGTAAGCCTCAGAGAAAGATCTCTTTATCCGGTAAAGGAGCCGGGGTTTTTACGGCGTGATAGCTCTGAGTCGGAGGGGCTAACTTCCGAGTCAGAGGACTCAGATGTAGAGAGGGATGGGGAAGATAGATGCCAGCCGAATAGACGGCCGCCGCCACGAGATCGAGTTCTTGCGTTAGTGACGGTCAATTAGAGGCTGTGTTTACAAGAAGAATGTTTCGGGAGAGTCAGTCTAGGTGAATGAAGATTTTGCCTAGGAGGTAACAGCGAAACATAGGTCAGGAGAATTCTAAACAGGCATTGCCTGTGGCCGAAAAGCCGCTTCAGGTGGAAAGAGCAGGGTTAAAAAGAATTAGAAAGCAGGGTATTGAAGTGTTAAATTAGCTGCCCGCTACATCTCCAATGAACGAGATGAAAAGTTACATTTTAAATAAGAGAGAGAGAGAAAGAGTTTTAAAAAATACAGGTGCCCTCTCTCTGAGCTGTGTCAACAAAAAGAATGAAAAGGCTATTTCAGAGTTCATCTAGAAACAGAGAATTCGGGAGACGTCTTGAACTTCTCTGTAGCTCCTAAAAGTTCTGTGTTTGTCCTTGGCGCGCCAATGTCCACGTGTTTGTGTTTGCTTTTTGTTTCATTGTCTAAATGTTCTGTGTTTGTTACATGTTCAAAAAGAAAGATCGTTAAAACTGCTTGATCCAACCTTTGAGAGCTAAAAAAGGTCTTTTCAGGAATTGAGGTTGACATAAGCTGCTTTTAAAAGAGACCAGCAACATTTTGGGTTTTATAAGGAAGCTAAGAGTCATTTTGTCCTAGAAAAATCTCTGTGACAAGGTGCTTTTCTCTTAAAATTACAGCTAGAAATAGCACCAAATTTTGTTTGATCTGAAGATCAGATATATAGCCACTTAATTGTTGTTTCTAATTGGTTTTAAAAGTATAAAAATGTTCTACATGTCTTGGTTATAGACTATTGGCTTAAATTATTGGGTATAATTAAAAATTTACAACTTTGATAACGAAAGGTGGTGTAAAACTAGCTCAGTGTTAGAGTCGTTCAGAAACCAGGTATATAGAAAGTAAGATTTTAGACCAATGTCTCTTCAATGAGATTAAAAGCTGCTTCATGCATTCATGTGTAGAGAATTGGTGACAAAACTTTGTAGCATAGGGGTGGTCTGCTTGGTGTTGATTTTAGAGAAGATAGATTGTTTAGATTAGTTTTGCTTTTGCTTCTCAAAATTAATGGTTACACTCTAATGCTACAAAGATATTTAAAAGTTTAGTTAAACTGCCAGTATTCCATTGGCTACAGTTGACAGTTGTAATCTTGAGTTTAAAATTTTTTTTTTTTGATTCGCCCATGTTATGGAAAGGGGGACAGCAAGTAGAGTTAAATAAAAATATTTAAAACAAGTTGTGATACAATGCTGGCCTGCTAGAGATTTAGAACATTTACATTTAAATTAAGACACACAGACTGAGATCTTAACGTGCTTGTAAGACAAGGTCAGTGTGATGTTAATCAGGTTAAACTGCCCACACAGTCCTCAGACCATACAAACAAAGACAGACTTAGATACTTGTCTTTACAATGAAATTGCACCCTCATGCAATCAGGTTCTGACCATAACTACACAGAGCCATAGAGATGGAGAATGTTTTAAATGTAGAAATTTAGATAGTTTTTAAGGTGACTGTCCCAAGAACAGAGGCTTAAACAACAGTCAAGTGACCAAGGTTACCTGACACACCTGTCCTTGGTACAGAAAAGATAATCCTTGGGCCAGGCCTCAAGATGTAGGCCAAGATTAAAACATTTACATTTAAATTAGACTTTAACAGAGTAGTTGAGACAGGAGCTTAGATTTCAGACATTCCTATTGTCCTGTCCCGCCTCAAAAAGGGTGTTCTCTAGAATTTGTTTATTGCCTTGCTTGTTCCTTAGAGAGGTGTCAGCCTCAGACTCAAAAGAAATTCAAAACAGCTTTTGGGCCAGGCCAAAATTGTTGAGTGTAATAGAAGACAAAATGGCTTTGGTTCCTCTGATGTGTATTAGGTCTTATCAGTAACTAAAAACCTAATCTTAAATTAATAATTAAAAGAAAAAGGGTTTTAAAAGATTGATAGATACTGGGGCTAATTAACAATTATTAGAGGACAAGATTGCCTTCAGCTTGGCTTTATTTGATACTTCACTCAACTAAAAAGAGTTGGTTATTCAATTAATCAAAAAACACTAGAAGCTGGGCCGTGGTGGCGCACGCCTTTAGTCCCAGCACTTGGGAGGCAGAGGCAGGCGGATTTCTGAGTTCAAGGCCAGCCTGGTCTACAGAGTGAGTTCCAAGACAGCCAGGGCTACACAGAGAAAGTTCAAATTTAAGATTTATAAGACAAATGGGGCACTACAGCCTGACTTGCCTACTCCAGCTGCCATTCAAGTAAATGCATATAAAAAATTATTATAGATTTAAAAGTGTTCTATACAGTTCCTTTACCTCCTGGTAAAGGTGAGAGGTTTACATTAAGTGAAATTACTTGTGAATTTTGAGAGCCCATGAAGCCATTCATTAAAAAGGCTTGCCTCAAAGAATAATTAATGGCCTTAAAAAATTTGTTGTTGCTTTAATACAAAAGGTTAAAGCGTTTAAATCTCTCAGTATATATTATTCGTTATATATTTTATTGGCTGATCTCTCTAAAGGAGTTTTTCCACAAGCCCTTGCTCTAGTACAACGAGCTTTAAGATTTTAGAGTACTTGTTGCTCCAGAAAAGTGATTCTCAAAAGTTGCTAACAGATATTAATTGGCTAAAACCTCATTTTCAGCTTGATAGGCCAAAAGAGATGGACAAATAAAAAGACATCTTGACCAGACAATGAAAAGGTCCAGATTCTATTTTAATAAAAGCCAGGGGAGCGGTCTGTGTGTTTCCACAGGAAGAAGACAATCCGTTTTGGCTACCAGAGCGGCTGACGAGGCGACTCGCGATACTGGAAGGTGACACCCAGACAGACCCTCCAGGCTCTGATGATAGCCCTTGTACTGATCCAAGGGATACAGGTTCCTAGTATTTTTGTTTATTTTATCAAATTCCACCTTTAAGAATTGTACCAATAAAACCTGCTGGATGTCCCAGTATTGGAATTCTAAAGATTCACTTGCACTATGGTTGCCAGAGTCACGCGATGGGTTCCCATCCCCGTGGAGACTCATTCCACCTTGTCATTATTTAGACAAAAAGGAGATTTGGTATAACTGCAGCCATAGTGACGACGATATTAATTAGTGCCATTATCGCCACTGCCACTGAGATTGCTATGTCAACTTCTGTTCAGGTGGGCACTACCCCCAATTGTCAGCCACGGTGGCAGAGACTGTTAACCTTCAAATCCTCCGCCAGTACCCAACTAAAAGGCGGGCTAATGATCCTTAATCAACACCTTGATTTAGTGAGAGAGAGATTAGATATCCTCTTTCAACTAGCCCAATTGAGATGTGAGAAAAAACTGGGTACACTTTACATCACCAGTGTACAGTATAAAAACTTTACTCGTGTAACTAATCTGTCCAGAAAATTATTTCAGTATCTTACAGGAAACTGCTCAGAAAACTTCAGTGAGACACTCAGAAAATTGAGAGCAGCTGTGGTGAACATCAACTCGACACACGTGGATCTGTCCCTGACTGAGGGACTGTCCTCCCAAAATTCTTCAGCTTTCTTCCTTTCTTTTCCTTTTCCCCCCTTCCTTTTTTTTTTTTAAGTAAGTGGGAATAAGCCTGTTTAGTTTACCCTAAGTTGTGGTTTAGTATTCATCCTTTGATTGGTTTGCGAACTCATAGCTCAATAGAATTTTGGCAAGGCTATTATTGGCCAGGCGTTTGTGACCAAAGTACTAGGGGCTTTCCCTGCAGTGTAGCTTTCACTGCTTCGAAAATGAACAGTCCTCCCCTTGCGAGTGGTGGTGCTAAATGTTAGGCCATCAGCGTTGCACCCCAGAGATTTGCCCAATACACTGGGTCAGTGAGGAGTCTCGACCTGGCTGATTCTTGTCTGTATAGCTGTGGTACCTAAATTTTGAGACAAACAGCCCTTGCACCCCTAGGAGATGACTCCATTGCACAGGGATGGGTGTTTACATCTCTTTCTGTTCCCCTTAGCCCTTACACCCAGAGGACTTGTGTTTTCCATTGCACCTGGTAGGGTAAGGGAGACGGTTTTAAACTGTTGGTTCTTTGATCGCTTATTCCCCCAAGATGGAATTTGCTTGATCAGGCCTTGGGTAACTGGTACCATACTAGACAGACTAAGGGCAGTCAGTTAGATAACTCCATCCTTTTGTCTCCAGACCGGCTGTCAATTGATCCCAACGACGGGAATAAGCTGATCTCATATGCCAGAGGTATACCACGAATGGTGATATTACCCGGTGACAGGCATTACGAGTGGCCACAACCTGGAGCGCACATTCGAAGAATGCCAGGTGTGGGTGCGCGACCCTCGTAGCCTAGCCAGAGCGCTCACCATTCTTTGGTGCTGGCTGTGAAGAAATGTCAGTCAGCCTAGACACGGGACATTGGCCAGTGTCTGTTTGACAAATCTAAAAGGAAATAGCCAGTAGACAGATTCCTCAGCCGCTGCACCCTAGGGCTTCTGGTAAAGACACCCTGTAAAGCCTCAAACATTTCTGTACACAGTCCCTGCCCACTAAGGTGTTCGTTCCACGGATAGAAGGTCTGGTAAGTCAATAACGGAGTGGACGGATAAGGCTCGGCCACCTAAGACAGGGCAGCCTCGGGTGGGGAGGCTGACCCCGTGACGGGTAAGAGTTTGAGCACTGCCCTCTAAAGAGACTCAGACCCGCCGTGAGACCCCCCAAAGGTGGGAGTTACGAAACCTTCCCAGGGACCCCTGCCACCCTCTATATTTAAACAAAAAGGGGCAGTTGTTGGGAGCCGCCACGAGAGCTGACAAAGTCCGCCATCGCTAGGTG
>NW_021623226.1:0-1441 GCF_004785775.1 Grammomys surdaster | reverse complement strand
CTCATCCTCCATCCTCATCCTCCATCTCATCCTCCATCCTCATTCTCCATCTCATCCTCCATCCTCACTGACATTTCTTCTCATTCTTATCACTCCAGACCGTCATGATTCACCTCCTTCTCTCCTATTCTTTACATCAATTCATAGGAATCCTTCATTACTCAAGCAGTATCGTTCATTTTTCAAGCCAAACCTGATTCCTTGAATCTCATAACTCCAAAATTTTGCTCTCAGAATATTTATGTGCATGAGCACGTGTGCGCACACACACACACGCACACATACACACACACACAACACACACATATTATTCTTACCATTGTGTCATATGTCTGTTGTCTGTTTAGGGTAAGTAAATATCCTCTTCTGGTTTCTAAGGAATATGTGCACATGCCAATTCCTGCGTTGTCCTAACATAAGGAATGTGCACAATAAATACTTAAATGAATCAATAAAAACATAATAAGAGAATTTCAGCATGTGCATGCAGCTTCATCACTGGGTACACACTGACCAAGCATCTACCTCGTGCTTCATATATAAAAAGTGATTCAACTATATTCTTTTATTCTCTTAGAAGTGCTTTCATCATGCAAAAAAATTTGACCTTTGCAAATATTTAGCACAAGACTATTTTATAGCAGTTAAAATAAAACTTTAAATATTCCCCTACAATCAGCTGTGCATTAGCATGCACTAACCTAATTAAAAAGCAAGAACTGTAACAGAAGAAAGGAGATGGGCCATACATGGATTGCAAGGAAATAAAAAGAACTAAGTCTTAAAATGAAGGGAACACATTTTAACCCATAAAGGTCAAATGAACATTGTCAAACTAGCTTTTCTACTTGGGTTCCTACTTCTGAGATTGGTAATGTATCATTTTAAAACAACATATAAATATATTTTTCTTAAGAAACAAAAATGCCTTTGTAAGTAAATGAAAAATTACATTCTTTTGTCAAATTGTCACCTTCAAGTAGCCCAAGAGCAAAGCATCTTATGCACATGTACCCATGGTTCTCAGTAGTTAGAATGGGCTCCTCCACACAGCTATTCTGAATATTGAGCCATTTTTCTATCTATAAATTATGTTGTTTCAGACTAAAATGAAATTTGAACCTGCTCTTTAATTAAACTGAAAAAAGTGATTATCTGACACAATCCTTTTTAAATATAAAACCAAGGAGCTGGGGACATAGCGCAGTTGGTAGTCTGCCCATCTGCCCATGCATGTAGCCCTGGATTTGATTCCTGACACCATATAAAACCAGGCATAGTACCACAGACCTATGATTGATCCCAGGCCAGGATCCATGGTACTTTGTCTTAAAAAACTGAATGAATGAAACAAAATTTGATGGAGGGAGGAGTGAAAGGGGAAGGAAGGAGAAAGAGAGAGAGAGAGAGAGAGAGAGAGAGAGAGAGAGAGAGAGAGAGA
>NW_021623225.1:0-1904 GCF_004785775.1 Grammomys surdaster | reverse complement strand
GTGGTCCCTCACAGAGCTAGGATGTGCCCACTGGGTGGGCTGGCCAGAGAGCTCTGAACTTCCAGCCTCTGCCTCCTGAGCACTGGGATGGTAATTTAAGCCTGTGCCAGCACAACTGGGGATACAGCTCAGGTTCTCGACACTAAGGCTGTCTCCCTAGCTCACTACACAGGGCTTTTTTATTGTTTGTATTAGGTTTTCTTTTTTTTTTTTTTCTTTTTGGTTTTTTGAGACAGGGTTTCTCTGTGCAGCCCTGGCTGTCCTGGAACTCACTCTGTAGACCAGGCTGGCCTCGAACTCAGAAATCCACCTGCCTCTGCCTCCCAAGTGCTGGAGGCATGGGCCACCACTGCCCGGCAGTATTTGGTTTTCAAGACATTGTTTCTTTGTGTAGCCCTGGCTGGCCTTGAACTCACTGAGATCACCTGTTTCTTCGTCCCCAGTGCTGAGATTAAATTAAAGGTGTTTGCCACCTCTGCCCAGCTATATGCCGGGCTTTGAAACAGCATTTCTTTTACCTAGTCTTTCCTTTTGATCTATGTGACTAACTCCTGCTTAAACTTAAAACCCAAGTTTCTATAGCCTTACTGCGTAAGATCCCTATGGCATCCTTACCATTATGCCTGTCTGGGTCCCCTTCCCTGAGGGCCTGTGTGAAGATGTATAGTCCTGGTTTCCTGTCCCTTAGACAGGGGTTTTCTAGGGGCACAGTAAAGAACCAGTTTCTCACTCTGGGGTGGTGCACGCCTTTAATCCCAGCACTCAGGAGGCAGAGGGAGGAGGATCTCTGAGTCCAAGGCCAGCCTGGTACAGAGGGAGTCCAGGACAGCCAGGGCTGCGTGGAGATAAGACGGCACCATACAGTTCCTTTATTTATTTACAGGCAAATCTAATCTCAGGGTTGCAGGACACAGGCTTCTAAATGGCGGTGGTTCTGGGTCTGAATTCATGATACTCAGCTGAGAGGGGAATGGTGACTGAACTGGCTTTATCCGCACTGAGGCCAATGCTCTAGGTCTGGACTGAGAAGAAAGACACATGAATTAGGTCTATAGTGGGGTTAAGAAAGAGATTGGGCCGGGCCGTGGTGGCGCACGCCTTTAATCCCAGCACTTGGGAGCCAGAGGCAGGTGGATTTCTGAGTTCAAGGCTAGCCTGGTCTACAGAGTGAGTTCCAGGACAGCCAGGACTACACAGAGAAACCCTGTCTCGAAAAACCAAACCAAAAAAAAAAAAAAAGGAAGAGATTGGACCAGGCATGATGGTTTATACTTTTATCATCAGTACTTGTAGAATGCTGGTGGATCTTTGTGAGTTCTAGGCCAGGCAAGGCCACATAGTGAGACCGTGGGGGAAAAAAAAAGGAACAGCAAAGGGCTTCTAAATAGTGCTAAGGGAGCTGAGGATGACAAGGGTGTAAGAGATTGGTGGAGAGAGATGTTGCAAGTGTGCCAGGGCATGTGCAGAGACCTGAAGGGGAAACTGAGGACCATTCAGCCCAGCAGGGTCAAGTTCATTTGTTGAGGCAGGGGACAGTGAAAGGGTACAGTTCACTGAAGTAGCAAGATCCTGTCCCCGCCTCAAGAAGCCCCGCCCCTAAGGCCGCGCCCCCTCGCAGAAGCGGAAGTGCGCGCCGCCGCCAAGATGGCTCCCTGAACCCGGAAGTGAGCGGTGGCCGCTGAGAGGCTCCGGGAAACTGAGGCGTCGCGGGCTCAGCGACCAGATCTGAGGTGAGTGGCCGGCCCGAGACTCCACTGTGACCCTTCTGCGATCCCCACGCGACTCATGCTGTCAGGCTCTGGTTCCGGGGTTTCCGCGGCCGTTCTGGGGCTGAAGGGCCGGGAGCGAGAGCGGAGAAGAGTGCCGCACCGCGACCTCTGACCCTCCCGGCGACCCCCTGACCC
>NW_021623224.1:0-1894 GCF_004785775.1 Grammomys surdaster | reverse complement strand
GTGGTCCCTCACAGAGCTAGGATGTGCCCACTGGGTGGGCTGGCCAGAGAGCTCTGAACTTCCAGCCTCTGCCTCCTGAGCACTGGGATGGTAATTTAAGCCTGTGCCAGCACAACTGGGGATACAGCTCAGGTTCTCGACACTAAGGCTGTCTCCCTAGCTCACTACACAGGGCTTTTTTATTGTTTGTATTAGGTTTTCTTTTTTTTTTTTTTCTTTTTGGTTTTTTGAGACAGGGTTTCTCTGTGCAGCCCTGGCTGTCCTGGAACTCACTCTGTAGACCAGGCTGGCCTCGAACTCAGAAATCCACCTGCCTCTGCCTCCCAAGTGCTGGAGGCATGGGCCACCACTGCCCGACAGTATTTGGTTTTCAAGACATTGTTTCTTTGTGTAGCCCTGGCTGGCCTTGAACTCACTGAGATCACCTGTTTCTTCGTCCCCAGTGCTGAGATTAAATTAAAGGTGTTTGCCACCTCTGCCCAGCTATATGCCGGGCTTTGAAACAGCATTTCTTTTACCTAGTCTTTCCTTTTGATCTATGTGACTAACTCCTGCTTAAACTTAAAACCCAAGTTTCTATAGCCTTACTGCGTAAGATCCCTATGGCATCCTTACCATTATGCCTGTCTGGGTCCCCTTCCCTGAGGGCCTGTGTGAAGATGTATAGTCCTGGTTTCCTGTCCCTTAGACAGGGGTTTTCTAGGGGCACAGTAAAGAACCAGTTTCTCACTCTGGGGTGGTGCACGCCTTTAATCCCAGCACTCAGGAGGCAGAGGGAGGAGGATCTCTGAGTCCAAGGCCAGCCTGGTACAGAGGGAGTCCAGGACAGCCAGGGCTGCGTGGAGATAAGACGGCACCATACAGTTCCTTTATTTATTTACAGGCAAATCTAATCTCAGGGTTGCAGGACACAGGCTTCTAAATGGCGGTGGTTCTGGGTCTGAATTCATGATACTCAGCTGAGAGGGGAATGGTGACTGAACTGGCTTTATCCGCACTGAGGCCAATGCTCTAGGTCTGGACTGAGAAGAAAGACACATGAATTAGGTCTATAGTGGGGTTAAGAAAGAGATTGGGCCGGGCCGTGGTGGCGCACGCCTTTAATCCCAGCACTTGGGAGCCAGAGGCAGGTGGATTTCTGAGTTCAAGGCTAGCCTGGTCTACAGAGTGAGTTCCAGGACAGCCAGGACTACACAGAGAAACCCTGTCTCGAAAAACCAAACCAAAAAAAAAAAAAAAGGAAGAGATTGGACCAGGCATGATGGTTTATACTTTTATCATCAGTACTTGTAGAATGCTGGTGGATCTTTGTGAGTTCTAGGCCAGGCAAGGCCACATAGTGAGACCGTGGGGGAAAAAAAAAGGAACAGCAAAGGGCTTCTAAATAGTGCTAAGGGAGCTGAGGATGACAAGGGTGTAAGAGATTGGTGGAGAGAGATGTTGCAAGTGTGCCAGGGCATGTGCAGAGACCTGAAGGGGAAACTGAGGACCATTCAGCCCAGCAGGGTCAAGTTCATTTGTTGAGGCAGGGGACAGTGAAAGGGTACTGTTCACTGAAGTAGCAAGATCCTGTCCCCGCCTCAAGAAGCCCCGCCCCTAAGGCCGCGCCCCCTCGCAGAAGCGGAAGTGCGCGCCGCCGCCAAGATGGCTCCCTGAACCCGGAAGTGAGCGGTGGCCGCTGAGAGGCTCCGGGAAACTGAGGCGTCGCGGGCTCAGCGACCAGATCTGAGGTGAGTGGCCGGCCCGAGACTCCACTGTGACCCTTCTGCGATCCCCACGCGACTCATGCTGTCAGGCTCTGGTTCCGGGGTTTCCGCGGCCGTTCTGGGGCTGAAGGGCCGGGAGCGAGAGTGCCGCACCGCGACCTCTGACCCTCCCGGCGACCCCCTGACCC
>NW_021623223.1:0-1051 GCF_004785775.1 Grammomys surdaster | reverse complement strand
GTAGTTCCAGGCCAGCCTGGGCTACATAGTGATACCGTCTCTGTATTGATCAGGTTCTTTAGAGTCACAGAACTTATGGATAATCTCTATATAGTAAGGAATTTGTTATCATGACTTACAGTCTGTAGTCCAACTCCCCAGCAATCCTTGGGAAGTCCAAGATCTAGTAGTTGCTCAGTCCCACAAGCCCAGTAGATCCCAACAGCTGTACTGGCAAGTAAGTACAAGCAGGCGAAGAAGAGTGAGTCTTCCTTCTTCCAGTGTCCCTGTGTAGGTCTCCAGCAGAAGGTGTGGCCCAGACTAAAGGTGTGTACCACCACACCTGAATCTGGGACTTGCCTTGTCCCAGGATGACCTTGAACTCAGAAATCTCCTTGCTGCCGGTTGATGGTGGCGCACACCTTTACTCCCAGCACTTGGGAGGCAGAGGCAGGCGGATTTCTGAGTTCGAGGTCAGCCTGGTCTACAGAGTGAGTTCCAGGACAGCCAGGGCTACACAGAGAAACCCTGTCTTGAAAAACAAAAAAACAAAACAAAAATTTTCACCAGAAACTGTCCAGTGAAAACCTCTAGGCTCGCTGGACAGTGGTGGCACAGGCTTTTAATCCCAGCACTCAGGAGGCAGATCTCTGAGTTCAAGGCCAGTCTGATCTACAGAGTGAGTTCTAAGACAGCCAGGGTTACAAAGAGAAACAAAAACCACTATGCATATATGCAAACCTCAATAAAATATTACACTAAAAATTAAGTCCAGGGTCGTCATGAAACACTCTTTTTTTCTCTTGGTTTTTCAAGATAGTTTTTCTTTGTAGCCCTGGCTGTCCTAGAACTTACTCTGTAGACCAGGCTGGCCTTGAACTCTCACCCGCCTCTGCCTCCCGAGTTCTGGGATTAAAGGAATGCACCACCATACCCAGCTATAATTCACACTTTTAACTCCACCAATGGTGAAGCAGAGGCTGGTGAGTCTCTGTGAATTTGGGGTGACTTATGACTCCTGAGTTATGGCGCTGGGGGAGGCAGATGCCACCAGGAGGAAAACACTTCAGAT
>NW_021623222.1:3752-8419 GCF_004785775.1 Grammomys surdaster | reverse complement strand
GTAGTTCCAGGCCAGCCTGGGCTACATAGTGATACCGTCTCTGTATTGATCAGGTTCTTTAGAGTCACAGAACTTATGGATAATCTCTATATAGTAAGGAATTTGTTATCATGACTTACAGTCTGTAGTCCAACTCCCCAGCAATCCTTGGGAAGTCCAAGATCTAGTAGTTGCTCAGTCCCACAAGCCCAGTAGATCCCAACAGCTGTACTGGCAAGTAAGTACAAGCAGGCGAAGAAGAGTGAGTCTTCCTTCTTCCAGTGTCCCTGTGTAGGTCTCCAGCAGAAGGTGTGGCCCAGACTAAAGGTGTGTACCACCACACCTGAATCTGGGACTTGCCTTGTCCCAGGATGACCTTGAACTCAGAAATCTCCTTGCTGCCGGTTGATGGTGGCGCACACCTTTACTCCCAGCACTTGGGAGGCAGAGGCAGGCGGATTTCTGAGTTCGAGGTCAGCCTGGTCTACAGAGTGAGTTCCAGGACAGCCAGGGCTACACAGAGAAACCCTGTCTTGAAAAACAAAAAAACAAAACAAAAATTTTCACCAGAAACTGTCCAGTGAAAACCTCTAGGCTCGCTGGACAGTGGTGGCACAGGCTTTTAATCCCAGCACTCAGGAGGCAGATCTCTGAGTTCAAGGCCAGTCTGATCTACAGAGTGAGTTCTAAGACAGCCAGGGTTACAAAGAGAAACAAAAACCACTATGCATATATGCAAACCTCAATAAAATATTACACTAAAAATTAAGTCCAGGGTCGTCATGAAACACTCTTTTTTTCTCTTGGTTTTTCAAGATAGTTTTTCTTTGTAGCCCTGGCTGTCCTAGAACTTACTCTGTAGACCAGGCTGGCCTTGAACTCTCACCCGCCTCTGCCTCCCGAGTTCTGGGATTAAAGGAATGCACCACCATACCCAGCTATAATTCACACTTTTAACTCCACCAATGGTGAAGCAGAGGCTGGTGAGTCTCTGTGAATTTGGGGTGACTTATGACTCCTGAGTTATGGCGCTGGGGGAGGCAGATGCCACCAGGAGGAAAACACTTCAGATTAAAGATGAAGCCTGCAGCGGCTCAGTGGGTAGAGTCCCAGTTTGACAGGACAGGATTCCTGTTTCCACCTCTACTACCACATAAATCAGACTTGCAGGAGGCTCAGGAGAGGGCAGGAAGGAGTTCATTCTCAGCTATGTAGTTCCAGGCCAGCCTGGGCTACATAGTGATACCGTCTCTGTATTAGTCAGGGTATCTCCAGCTTGAAGTGGGATGTGGCTCTGACTACCTTTCCTTGAGTCCCAGGAGATCGGATGCCTTTTGGTTACTTCAGAACTGCATGCGAGTGGTGCACATACTCTCTAGCTAAACCCTTACAGATATGAAAGAAGATAAATAGAAATCCAACAAGCCAAAAAGTTCAGGACACAACTCAGATGGGTTTGCTGGTACGTGTGGCCCTGGGTCCATCCTCAGCCCACCAACACGGATAAATTAGTGACGTTTAATTAAGTGTGGTGGCAGGACCAGCTCTGGGTCATCCCACACTGCACAAAGAGCTGGACAGCCTGGGCTATGTGGGGGTCCTTCATGTCTCTAACCTCTCCTGTGCAGTATCACACGCAGGTCAGTCCTGCTACCCCAGGCCCTTTGTACACGCTGTGCCTGGGCTGCACCCATCACCCTGACCTTACACCATGGCTTACTGGTGCTCAATATCCTTGATATTAACTAAATGATGACTGAGGAAAGACTGTGATGAATGAATGACTCAGTAAATAGGCAAATGAATGAATGAATGAATGAATGAATGAATGAATGAATGAATGAAAAGAGTGAATGCTGACAGGCAAGCAGCCTGATGACAGGCAGCCCACAACCCATTGTGTTAGCGAGCTGCTGTCTCTGTCAGTCTGAAGCTGCTGATTTTGGGTCCTTTTATTACTCAGCCATAGCTGACTGATACAAACTGAAGCATTGATACTACTAGCTCAGGGCCCTGGATTCTATTCTTCCCTTGGGCCCATCTGAGAAATGAGCAAATCTGTCTTACCTCGTGAGAGTGGGGACCCTCAGAACTCTCACAGGGGCTGTCTCTCTGCCTGTGGCAGAGTGGGAGTCTGGGTAGAAGACTCAGGGCTAAATCCCCATCTTCCAGGGTGGGAAGCTGAAGCATGGGGGGTAGCCTGGGCTGGGAAAGAGGGAAAGGGGAAAGCCTGCTCCCCAAGTCCACAGCCAGCCTCCTGCCCCAGCAGCCTGAGGCAGGATCTGGGATCTCATTCAGGCACCTGCTTCACATCTTTGCCCTGGTTTAATTTCACCTCTAAGAGCAGGACTTTCTCTTCCAGGCCCTTGAGTGTTCTGCCTTAAAGGCCCTGCCCTGCCCCCTCCCTGGCTAAAAGCTTGTACAGCAATCTTAGCACATGGGGCAGAGCCATGTTCACTGCCCCACGAAGGTCTTCCCTGACCTTCATGGCTACCTCAGTGTTTGCTTGTTTTGAGACAGGGTCTCCTCCAGAAGCCCAGGCTGCCCTTGAACTTATTAGGTAGTCAAGGATAGCCCTGACCGACCTCCAGTGCTCAGGTGACAAACCTGTATCTTGTTACCAGTTTTTTTCTCTTGTGTTTTTCTTCCCTTTCCATCTGTCCATCCCTCTGTCCGTCTCTCTGTCCATCCACCCCTCTCTGTCCCCTTCCCTCTTTCTCCCTTCTTCCTTTTCTCCTTTCCTCTCTCTTTCTAAATCTACCTATCTGGCACAGGCTAACCTCAAACTTTCCTGGATTCCACCTTAAAAAAAAACAAAACAAAACAAAAAGTCAGAGGTATTCCTGTGAAGCCCAGGCTCCCTCCACACTAGATGGGAATGACCCTGGCCCACGTCTCACACAGGTGTCAGGAAGCATCACCCATTGTTGTTTTCCCACACATCTGCAAGAGGCACTGTAAGTTCTAAGATTTTCCCCAGTCAGGAGCAAACTCAGGAGCATGAGTCCCACCACAGAACCAGCATGAAAGTCAGGCATGCAGAATATGGTGGCTCATGCCTTTGTCCCAGCCCTCCTGAGGCAAAGGCAGGCAGAGCTTTGTAAATTCAAGAAATCCTTCTTTGCACTGGGAGTCCCAGGCTAGCCAGGACCACACAGTGAGACCGAGTGATGAAGGGGTGGGGGCTGGGGAGATAACTCAATAGTTGAGAGTGCTTGTTTTTTATAGAGGACCTGGGTTCGAGTCCCAGCTCCCACATGGTGGCTCACCAGTTCCAGGGGGATCTAATGGAGCCTTCTGATCTCTATGGACACCGGGCTTCTGTGTGGTGCACAGACATACACTCATACACATAAAACAAATGACTCTAACATGAACACAAGTAATATATTCTGCCATGCCTCTCACAGTGGACTCTGTCATGAAAGGTTTACAAACCCAGGGAACAGACATTGCCAGATGCTGAAGATGACAGACCTGTACAGAGATCTAGCAGCACGGGGTGGGGGGGGCTCACCAGTTGGGTCACTACATGAGACTCCATTCCTGACCGGTCGGCCCCTCATTCCAGCCTGAGTGGAGAATCCAGCTGTATATACTTGTCTAACCCAGGAGCACAGTGAGGAACATTCCTACCATGTTCACGGCAATTTGTTACACAGCTGTGGCTAACTGATACAGACTGGTAATACAACCAACCAAGGCTATTCCTCCAGCCATCCACTGTGCGTGTCCTGAATATCTGTGTCTTTTTGGTGGTTGTGATAGGGATTGTGGCCCCAGTATTCTGGAACTCACTCTGTAGACTAGGCTAGCCTAGAACTCAGAGATCTGCCTGCCTCTGCCTCCCAAATACTTGGACTGCAACTGTGCACTGGTCATGTTCAGTTATCATATTTCTTTTTATTCAGTTTTTCAAGACCTCTGTGGCCCAGGATGCCCTTGAACTAACAACAATCCTCTTGTCTCAGCCCCTCAAGTGCTGGCATGACAGGCCTGTGCCTTCATGCCCAACTCTGGATGTATTACTTGTGTTTAACTTAGGATCTCACACGTATTAAACAAGGACTCTATCATTGTCCTCTCCCATGTAGCCCAGGCTGGCCTTAAACTTGGTTGTTCTGTCTCAGTCTCCTGACACAGAATCATCCTGACAAGCACAAGAATCATCTCACTGTTTCTGGATTCCTCTCTTCTAGATATTTCCTATTATGGAGTCTGACACTGATCTTTCGTGTCCTCAACGCCCTTCCATATTTGGCCTGTATCAGAGGCTCAGTTCTCCTCGGGACCACATAATATTCCAGTGTGTGTGGACCACACTGTTTGCACCAGGGCCTCCGTCCACCCCCAGCTGCAGGGGACTCACTCTTCATCAGTTTAAGACTGGACATAGAGCATATACCTTGGTGGTAAAACACTTGCCTAACACATTTGAGGACCCTGGTTCCATCCCCAGCACCAAAAGTATAGCAATGTTTCCATCGTTCAGAGACACAAGGAGGCCCCACTCCCTGGTGTCCATATGACTCCTATATAACTCCTCCAAGGGCTGCTGTCATGACACCTTCCCTTTCCCTTCCCTTCCCTTCCCTTCCCTTCCCTTCCCTTCCCTTCCCTTCCCTTCCCTTCCCTTCCCTTCCCTCCCCTCCCCTCCCCTTCCCTTCCCTTCCCTTCCCTTCCCTTCC
>NW_021623222.1:0-3652 GCF_004785775.1 Grammomys surdaster | reverse complement strand
CTCTGTGTAGCCCTAGCTGTTCTGGAACTCACTCTGTAGACCAGGCTGGCCTTGAACTCACAGAGATCCACCTGCCTCTGTCTCCTGAGTGCTGGGATTGAAGGTGTGTGCCACGACCACCCAATGAGATGACAACGATTTTAAAGATAGTCAGTATAGTGTAAACAGGTTGTAAGCTTTGCCTGAGGTCTCATGGCAGCTTGTGGGAGAGCTCCTCCATCCTTGCTGTGGCTGGAGAGGGTAGATGATCCACAATGACAGATACATACCTGTGACCAGTCCTAAACCCTTCCTTCAGAATGCTGGGATCACAGACTCTGAACCCCAGTGTGGGCAGCTGAGCTGACAATTGGATTTCTGGCTGGATTCCATGCCCTTCTCCAATGACCCTCTGTCCCACCAGGATGAGGAGTGAGTCACCCCTTCCTGGAATCTCCCTTGGGCTGGGTGGCGACTCCCAGGCAAAGATCCAGGATTCCCCACAGGAGCAGGTGAAATCACTGCTCAGGGCCGGTTATTACCACTGGTTGGGACCACAAGGAGTAGTAGGATGTGGCTTTGCCACCTCCAGGGACCCCTGTGGCCAGTGGCCAGGGATTCTGCAGTTTTTTTCCTACTCTGTGCTGAGAGTCCCAGTGCTGGGTCTGGGGCCTGGGCCTCAGGGCATCCACTAAACATGCCTGGGATAAAGAAAACCAGTCACCTCTGCTGTGTTTGCACCCTCTCTGCCATTCTACAGACACTCAAGCTCTGAGCCCCCACCCCACCCCACCCCCGGTCCCCGCTCCCATTCTGTAACTCCTTCTCTACCCTCTGCCCTGCCCCCTACGGTCCCAACTTCTCAGGAATGGAACTCTAGACCTGACGTGGGAGGCCCTCAGTGTCATCATGATTTGGTACTAGGCTGGGAGCTCAGTGAGGGGTTAAGGGACCCCTGAGGGTCCTCCTCTCCTCACCACTTTATTACACATGTGTGTGTGCGCGCATATATGTGTGTATATGCGTATGAATATGTGAATATGTGCATGTATATATTTGTATATGTCTGTGCATACGTGTGTACACATGTATGTGTACATGTATGTTATGTGTGTGCATGCATTTGTGCATGTGTATGTGTACGTGTATGTATGCATGTGTGTGGATGTGTGTATATGTGTGTATGTATGCATGTGTATCTGTGGATGTGTGTGCATGTGGATGTGTGGTGTGCTTATGTATGTTTGCATCTGTGTGTGTCTGTGTGTGTCTGTGTATCTGTGTGTGTCTGTGTGTCTGTGTGTGTCTGTGTGTGTCTGTGTGTGTCTATGTGTGTCTCCAGGCTTTCAGTCCCTCACTATGGCACTCCAAGCATCAGCCCCGCTTGGAAACCAAGTCCCAGAGCCCTCTTTTGACTTGGAAAGCTTTTGTGTGTATGAGTATCTAGCCTGTATGTCTGTCTGTCCACTGTGCAGTACCTAAGGAGACCAGAAGAGGCGTCAGATCCCCTGGAACTGGAGTTGCAGGTGGCTGTGAAGGTGGGGCTAGGAGCTGACCCCAGGTCCTCTGCACAAGCAGCCTAAGCTCGTGGGTTACTCCCCCTCCCCCGACTCCTTTATGGTTTAAGACTACTTAGGTTTATGTTTTAAATTACTTAGGCTGGCTTGAAACTCACAATATCCCTGCCTCATTTCTAGTGTCCTGGGATAAGACAGCACTATGCCACCATGCATATCTCCAACTGACTGCTGTTTCTGCCCTGGCTATATCATATCTCTTTCTCTACAGCCTTCATGGCTTCCTGTTGCCCCAGCTCCCAGTGATTCCCCACCGTCTAGCCCTGGACCTTCCCTCGTCCAGGTGCCCTGTGTCTCTTTTCCGTGGTTATTTCATTGTCCAGCCTGCAGCCCCCAACCTCAGGACCCATCATGACAAAGTGGAGGTGTGTGGATGAGCATATCCACAGACATCCCAGGTGTCTCAGCCTCTCCCTACAGAGGAGGAAGGCCTGGGCTGGGTGGGTCTCAAACCTGTCAGGCAGGTTTGCTCTTCCCTGAAGCCTTGGCACAGACTGTAGCCCTAACAGGGGCCTAGCAGGATCTGGCTGTGTGTCCTGGGGCAGAGAGCTGGGAGCCCCAGGTCCTGGGACAGTGGCCTATAGACCGCTGGGGACACCAAGGAGCTAGTTCCTGCAGGTGGGTCAGGCCCTGGAGGAGGAGGTGGAGGCCTGCACTGGGTGATGCTGGCCTGCAGGTGGGTCAGGTCCTGGAGGAGGAGGCGGAGGCCTGCACTGGGTGATGCTGGCTGTTGGGGTGAGGTCTCTGTGTGGAGAGAGACAAAGTTGGGAAGAGAGATAGACAGGGAGAGGAGGTGGGGGGTGGATATGGCCTTCTGCAGCTGCTCCTGCCTCAGTGTCCCTTTCTGCACTGAGGAAAGCCCAGCTAGAGCTTAAGAAGGGAGACAGAAGGGTGGCAGAGGTGGAGAGGGGAAGAGGCGGTGCCAGACTGGGGGCCCCACCAGGGGAAGTGGGTATAGAAAACAGAAGTGGCCAGGGGGACCACGAGGAGGAGGAGAAGCTTCGGTGGCAGCCTGGGAACACCGGGACTTTCCAGACTGTAGGGAAACAGGAAGTGAATCCCTAGGTCCAGGCCTGCCTGGCCAGGCCGGCTCTCCTGCTGCTTCTTACTTGCTGCGGGCTGGGAACCTGAGGGGAGCTAGCTGGCTGCTGGGATGGTGATGGGCGTATCTCCACAGGGAAGCTGGGGCTGGCTGGTGGGAGCTCCAGTCTGAGAAGCCAGGGCCTCCCGAATGTCACAGCACTCACTGGCCCGGCTTTCTGGTCTGAAATGATGACATGACTGGGTACGGCTGTTCAGTTCTGGGCACTTTCCTATTTAGCCTAAGGTGCTGGGCTTCATCCCTCCCTATGTATTTACCCCCACCCCTCTACACCCCATAACCCCTCTACACCAAACTGTAAACCTAACACTGGGTTGGGGCTCTGAGGGTAGACTGTCCAGCATGCACTAAGCCCTGGGTTCCATCCCCAGCACCGCAAAAATCAGACATAGTGGCACATGCCTTTCACCCCAGCACTTGGAAGGTAGAGACCAGGGGGTCAGAGACCAGGGGGGTCAGGAGTGCAAGGTCACTGTTGGCTACATTGTGAGTTTGGGTTGGCCTGAGTGCATGAGCCTGTTCTGAAATCAAAAGACTCCACACTTTGTCAGTGGAACAACCTAGCGCTTAGCTCATTAGTTTAAAGGCTCAGAGGAGTCAGGGACCTTTCCTGGGGTCACACAGCATGTCCATGCTGGTGCATCTTTAAAACTGGGCCATGACCTTAGAGCCAGGTCCCTGCTGCTCTCTGACACTGACTCCTATGTTTCCTTGGAATTCCCCAAATCTGACTAATTCCCTCGCCATCCTCAGCTTGGCAGATTCCTTCAGGCTGACAGGGCTAGATACACCCTGGGCTGGGCAAACTGCCCCCATTTGAGGCAAGATTACCCATAGTGACCTCGTGGCTTCCCGTGCTGGATGTGGCAGAGGTCACTTCCATGCCTTTCCTTAGGTGACCTGGGGCTAACTTCAAGACAGTCCTCTTCCTCTATTTCTTCCCCTGGGTGGTCCCTCACAGAGCTAGGATGTGCCCACTGGGTGGGCTGGCCAG
>NW_021623221.1:3752-8415 GCF_004785775.1 Grammomys surdaster | reverse complement strand
GTAGTTCCAGGCCAGCCTGGGCTACATAGTGATACCGTCTCTGTATTGATCAGGTTCTTTAGAGTCACAGAACTTATGGATAATCTCTATATAGTAAGGAATTTGTTATCATGACTTACAGTCTGTAGTCCAACTCCCCAGCAATCCTTGGGAAGTCCAAGATCTAGTAGTTGCTCAGTCCCACAAGCCCAGTAGATCCCAACAGCTGTACTGGCAAGTAAGTACAAGCAGGCGAAGAAGAGTGAGTCTTCCTTCTTCCAGTGTCCCTGTGTAGGTCTCCAGCAGAAGGTGTGGCCCAGACTAAAGGTGTGTACCACCACACCTGAATCTGGGACTTGCCTTGTCCCAGGATGACCTTGAACTCAGAAATCTCCTTGCTGCCGGTTGATGGTGGCGCACACCTTTACTCCCAGCACTTGGGAGGCAGAGGCAGGCGGATTTCTGAGTTCGAGGTCAGCCTGGTCTACAGAGTGAGTTCCAGGACAGCCAGGGCTACACAGAGAAACCCTGTCTTGAAAAACAAAAAAACAAAACAAAAATTTTCACCAGAAACTGTCCAGTGAAAACCTCTAGGCTCGCTGGACAGTGGTGGCACAGGCTTTTAATCCCAGCACTCAGGAGGCAGATCTCTGAGTTCAAGGCCAGTCTGATCTACAGAGTGAGTTCTAAGACAGCCAGGGTTACAAAGAGAAACAAAAACCACTATGCATATATGCAAACCTCAATAAAATATTACACTAAAAATTAAGTCCAGGGTCGTCATGAAACACTCTTTTTTTCTCTTGGTTTTTCAAGATAGTTTTTCTTTGTAGCCCTGGCTGTCCTAGAACTTACTCTGTAGACCAGGCTGGCCTTGAACTCTCACCCGCCTCTGCCTCCCGAGTTCTGGGATTAAAGGAATGCACCACCATACCCAGCTATAATTCACACTTTTAACTCCACCAATGGTGAAGCAGAGGCTGGTGAGTCTCTGTGAATTTGGGGTGACTTATGACTCCTGAGTTATGGCGCTGGGGGAGGCAGATGCCACCAGGAGGAAAACACTTCAGATTAAAGATGAAGCCTGCAGCGGCTCAGTGGGTAGAGTCCCAGTTTGACAGGACAGGATTCCTGTTTCCACCTCTACTACCACATAAATCAGACTTGCAGGAGGCTCAGGAGAGGGCAGGAAGGAGTTCATTCTCAGCTATGTAGTTCCAGGCCAGCCTGGGCTACATAGTGATACCGTCTCTGTATTAGTCAGGGTATCTCCAGCTTGAAGTGGGATGTGGCTCTGACTACCTTTCCTTGAGTCCCAGGAGATCGGATGCCTTTTGGTTACTTCAGAACTGCATGCGAGTGGTGCACATACTCTCTAGCTAAACCCTTACAGATATGAAAGAAGATAAATAGAAATCCAACAAGCCAAAAAGTTCAGGACACAACTCAGATGGGTTTGCTGGTACGTGTGGCCCTGGGTCCATCCTCAGCCCACCAACACGGATAAATTAGTGACGTTTAATTAAGTGTGGTGGCAGGACCAGCTCTGGGTCATCCCACACTGCACAAAGAGCTGGACAGCCTGGGCTATGTGGGGGTCCTTCATGTCTCTAACCTCTCCTGTGCAGTATCACACGCAGGTCAGTCCTGCTACCCCAGGCCCTTTGTACACGCTGTGCCTGGGCTGCACCCATCACCCTGACCTTACACCATGGCTTACTGGTGCTCAATATCCTTGATATTAACTAAATGATGACTGAGGAAAGACTGTGATGAATGAATGACTCAGTAAATAGGCAAATGAATGAATGAATGAATGAATGAATGAATGAATGAATGAAAAGAGTGAATGCTGACAGGCAAGCAGCCTGATGACAGGCAGCCCACAACCCATTGTGTTAGCGAGCTGCTGTCTCTGTCAGTCTGAAGCTGCTGATTTTGGGTCCTTTTATTACTCAGCCATAGCTGACTGATACAAACTGAAGCATTGATACTACTAGCTCAGGGCCCTGGATTCTATTCTTCCCTTGGGCCCATCTGAGAAATGAGCAAATCTGTCTTACCTCGTGAGAG
Source organism: Grammomys surdaster (assembly GCF_004785775.1). Classification (NCBI taxonomy): domain Eukaryota; kingdom Metazoa; phylum Chordata; class Mammalia; order Rodentia; family Muridae; genus Grammomys; species Grammomys surdaster. The sequence goes on along the minus strand of NW_021623221.1, from coordinate 6,363 downwards.
TGGGGACCCTCAGAACTCTCACAGGGGCTGTCTCTCTGCCTGTGGCAGAGTGGGAGTCTGGGTAGAAGACTCAGGGCTAAATCCCCATCTTCCAGGGTGGGAAGCTGAAGCATGGGGGGTAGCCTGGGCTGGGAAAGAGGGAAAGGGGAAAGCCTGCTCCCCAAGTCCACAGCCAGCCTCCTGCCCCAGCAGCCTGAGGCAGGATCTGGGATCTCATTCAGGCACCTGCTTCACATCTTTGCCCTGGTTTAATTTCACCTCTAAGAGCAGGACTTTCTCTTCCAGGCCCTTGAGTGTTCTGCCTTAAAGGCCCTGCCCTGCCCCCTCCCTGGCTAAAAGCTTGTACAGCAATCTTAGCACATGGGGCAGAGCCATGTTCACTGCCCCACGAAGGTCTTCCCTGACCTTCATGGCTACCTCAGTGTTTGCTTGTTTTGAGACAGGGTCTCCTCCAGAAGCCCAGGCTGCCCTTGAACTTATTAGGTAGTCAAGGATAGCCCTGACCGACCTCCAGTGCTCAGGTGACAAACCTGTATCTTGTTACCAGTTTTTTTCTCTTGTGTTTTTCTTCCCTTTCCATCTGTCCATCCCTCTGTCCGTCTCTCTGTCCATCCACCCCTCTCTGTCCCCTTCCCTCTTTCTCCCTTCTTCCTTTTCTCCTTTCCTCTCTCTTTCTAAATCTACCTATCTGGCACAGGCTAACCTCAAACTTTCCTGGATTCCACCTTAAAAAAAAACAAAACAAAACAAAAAGTCAGAGGTATTCCTGTGAAGCCCAGGCTCCCTCCACACTAGATGGGAATGACCCTGGCCCACGTCTCACACAGGTGTCAGGAAGCATCACCCATTGTTGTTTTCCCACACATCTGCAAGAGGCACTGTAAGTTCTAAGATTTTCCCCAGTCAGGAGCAAACTCAGGAGCATGAGTCCCACCACAGAACCAGCATGAAAGTCAGGCATGCAGAATATGGTGGCTCATGCCTTTGTCCCAGCCCTCCTGAGGCAAAGGCAGGCAGAGCTTTGTAAATTCAAGAAATCCTTCTTTGCACTGGGAGTCCCAGGCTAGCCAGGACCACACAGTGAGACCGAGTGATGAAGGGGTGGGGGCTGGGGAGATAACTCAATAGTTGAGAGTGCTTGTTTTTTATAGAGGACCTGGGTTCGAGTCCCAGCTCCCACATGGTGGCTCACCAGTTCCAGGGGGATCTAATGGAGCCTTCTGATCTCTATGGACACCGGGCTTCTGTGTGGTGCACAGACATACACTCATACACATAAAACAAATGACTCTAACATGAACACAAGTAATATATTCTGCCATGCCTCTCACAGTGGACTCTGTCATGAAAGGTTTACAAACCCAGGGAACAGACATTGCCAGATGCTGAAGATGACAGACCTGTACAGAGATCTAGCAGCACGGGGTGGGGGGGGCTCACCAGTTGGGTCACTACATGAGACTCCATTCCTGACCGGTCGGCCCCTCATTCCAGCCTGAGTGGAGAATCCAGCTGTATATACTTGTCTAACCCAGGAGCACAGTGAGGAACATTCCTACCATGTTCACGGCAATTTGTTACACAGCTGTGGCTAACTGATACAGACTGGTAATACAACCAACCAAGGCTATTCCTCCAGCCATCCACTGTGCGTGTCCTGAATATCTGTGTCTTTTTGGTGGTTGTGATAGGGATTGTGGCCCCAGTATTCTGGAACTCACTCTGTAGACTAGGCTAGCCTAGAACTCAGAGATCTGCCTGCCTCTGCCTCCCAAATACTTGGACTGCAACTGTGCACTGGTCATGTTCAGTTATCATATTTCTTTTTATTCAGTTTTTCAAGACCTCTGTGGCCCAGGATGCCCTTGAACTAACAACAATCCTCTTGTCTCAGCCCCTCAAGTGCTGGCATGACAGGCCTGTGCCTTCATGCCCAACTCTGGATGTATTACTTGTGTTTAACTTAGGATCTCACACGTATTAAACAAGGACTCTATCATTGTCCTCTCCCATGTAGCCCAGGCTGGCCTTAAACTTGGTTGTTCTGTCTCAGTCTCCTGACACAGAATCATCCTGACAAGCACAAGAATCATCTCACTGTTTCTGGATTCCTCTCTTCTAGATATTTCCTATTATGGAGTCTGACACTGATCTTTCGTGTCCTCAACGCCCTTCCATATTTGGCCTGTATCAGAGGCTCAGTTCTCCTCGGGACCACATAATATTCCAGTGTGTGTGGACCACACTGTTTGCACCAGGGCCTCCGTCCACCCCCAGCTGCAGGGGACTCACTCTTCATCAGTTTAAGACTGGACATAGAGCATATACCTTGGTGGTAAAACACTTGCCTAACACATTTGAGGACCCTGGTTCCATCCCCAGCACCAAAAGTATAGCAATGTTTCCATCGTTCAGAGACACAAGGAGGCCCCACTCCCTGGTGTCCATATGACTCCTATATAACTCCTCCAAGGGCTGCTGTCATGACACCTTCCCTTTCCCTTCCCTTCCCTTCCCTTCCCTTCCCTTCCCTTCCCTTCCCTTCCCTTCCCTTCCCTTCCCTTCCCTCCCCTCCCCTCCCCTTCCCTTCCCTTCCCTTCCCTTCCCTTCC
>NW_021623221.1:0-3652 GCF_004785775.1 Grammomys surdaster | reverse complement strand
CTCTGTGTAGCCCTAGCTGTTCTGGAACTCACTCTGTAGACCAGGCTGGCCTTGAACTCACAGAGATCCACCTGCCTCTGTCTCCTGAGTGCTGGGATTGAAGGTGTGTGCCACGACCACCCAATGAGATGACAACGATTTTAAAGATAGTCAGTATAGTGTAAACAGGTTGTAAGCTTTGCCTGAGGTCTCATGGCAGCTTGTGGGAGAGCTCCTCCATCCTTGCTGTGGCTGGAGAGGGTAGATGATCCACAATGACAGATACATACCTGTGACCAGTCCTAAACCCTTCCTTCAGAATGCTGGGATCACAGACTCTGAACCCCAGTGTGGGCAGCTGAGCTGACAATTGGATTTCTGGCTGGATTCCATGCCCTTCTCCAATGACCCTCTGTCCCACCAGGATGAGGAGTGAGTCACCCCTTCCTGGAATCTCCCTTGGGCTGGGTGGCGACTCCCAGGCAAAGATCCAGGATTCCCCACAGGAGCAGGTGAAATCACTGCTCAGGGCCGGTTATTACCACTGGTTGGGACCACAAGGAGTAGTAGGATGTGGCTTTGCCACCTCCAGGGACCCCTGTGGCCAGTGGCCAGGGATTCTGCAGTTTTTTTCCTACTCTGTGCTGAGAGTCCCAGTGCTGGGTCTGGGGCCTGGGCCTCAGGGCATCCACTAAACATGCCTGGGATAAAGAAAACCAGTCACCTCTGCTGTGTTTGCACCCTCTCTGCCATTCTACAGACACTCAAGCTCTGAGCCCCCACCCCACCCCACCCCCGGTCCCCGCTCCCATTCTGTAACTCCTTCTCTACCCTCTGCCCTGCCCCCTACGGTCCCAACTTCTCAGGAATGGAACTCTAGACCTGACGTGGGAGGCCCTCAGTGTCATCATGATTTGGTACTAGGCTGGGAGCTCAGTGAGGGGTTAAGGGACCCCTGAGGGTCCTCCTCTCCTCACCACTTTATTACACATGTGTGTGTGCGCGCATATATGTGTGTATATGCGTATGAATATGTGAATATGTGCATGTATATATTTGTATATGTCTGTGCATACGTGTGTACACATGTATGTGTACATGTATGTTATGTGTGTGCATGCATTTGTGCATGTGTATGTGTACGTGTATGTATGCATGTGTGTGGATGTGTGTATATGTGTGTATGTATGCATGTGTATCTGTGGATGTGTGTGCATGTGGATGTGTGGTGTGCTTATGTATGTTTGCATCTGTGTGTGTCTGTGTGTGTCTGTGTATCTGTGTGTGTCTGTGTGTCTGTGTGTGTCTGTGTGTGTCTGTGTGTGTCTATGTGTGTCTCCAGGCTTTCAGTCCCTCACTATGGCACTCCAAGCATCAGCCCCGCTTGGAAACCAAGTCCCAGAGCCCTCTTTTGACTTGGAAAGCTTTTGTGTGTATGAGTATCTAGCCTGTATGTCTGTCTGTCCACTGTGCAGTACCTAAGGAGACCAGAAGAGGCGTCAGATCCCCTGGAACTGGAGTTGCAGGTGGCTGTGAAGGTGGGGCTAGGAGCTGACCCCAGGTCCTCTGCACAAGCAGCCTAAGCTCGTGGGTTACTCCCCCTCCCCCGACTCCTTTATGGTTTAAGACTACTTAGGTTTATGTTTTAAATTACTTAGGCTGGCTTGAAACTCACAATATCCCTGCCTCATTTCTAGTGTCCTGGGATAAGACAGCACTATGCCACCATGCATATCTCCAACTGACTGCTGTTTCTGCCCTGGCTATATCATATCTCTTTCTCTACAGCCTTCATGGCTTCCTGTTGCCCCAGCTCCCAGTGATTCCCCACCGTCTAGCCCTGGACCTTCCCTCGTCCAGGTGCCCTGTGTCTCTTTTCCGTGGTTATTTCATTGTCCAGCCTGCAGCCCCCAACCTCAGGACCCATCATGACAAAGTGGAGGTGTGTGGATGAGCATATCCACAGACATCCCAGGTGTCTCAGCCTCTCCCTACAGAGGAGGAAGGCCTGGGCTGGGTGGGTCTCAAACCTGTCAGGCAGGTTTGCTCTTCCCTGAAGCCTTGGCACAGACTGTAGCCCTAACAGGGGCCTAGCAGGATCTGGCTGTGTGTCCTGGGGCAGAGAGCTGGGAGCCCCAGGTCCTGGGACAGTGGCCTATAGACCGCTGGGGACACCAAGGAGCTAGTTCCTGCAGGTGGGTCAGGCCCTGGAGGAGGAGGTGGAGGCCTGCACTGGGTGATGCTGGCCTGCAGGTGGGTCAGGTCCTGGAGGAGGAGGCGGAGGCCTGCACTGGGTGATGCTGGCTGTTGGGGTGAGGTCTCTGTGTGGAGAGAGACAAAGTTGGGAAGAGAGATAGACAGGGAGAGGAGGTGGGGGGTGGATATGGCCTTCTGCAGCTGCTCCTGCCTCAGTGTCCCTTTCTGCACTGAGGAAAGCCCAGCTAGAGCTTAAGAAGGGAGACAGAAGGGTGGCAGAGGTGGAGAGGGGAAGAGGCGGTGCCAGACTGGGGGCCCCACCAGGGGAAGTGGGTATAGAAAACAGAAGTGGCCAGGGGGACCACGAGGAGGAGGAGAAGCTTCGGTGGCAGCCTGGGAACACCGGGACTTTCCAGACTGTAGGGAAACAGGAAGTGAATCCCTAGGTCCAGGCCTGCCTGGCCAGGCCGGCTCTCCTGCTGCTTCTTACTTGCTGCGGGCTGGGAACCTGAGGGGAGCTAGCTGGCTGCTGGGATGGTGATGGGCGTATCTCCACAGGGAAGCTGGGGCTGGCTGGTGGGAGCTCCAGTCTGAGAAGCCAGGGCCTCCCGAATGTCACAGCACTCACTGGCCCGGCTTTCTGGTCTGAAATGATGACATGACTGGGTACGGCTGTTCAGTTCTGGGCACTTTCCTATTTAGCCTAAGGTGCTGGGCTTCATCCCTCCCTATGTATTTACCCCCACCCCTCTACACCCCATAACCCCTCTACACCAAACTGTAAACCTAACACTGGGTTGGGGCTCTGAGGGTAGACTGTCCAGCATGCACTAAGCCCTGGGTTCCATCCCCAGCACCGCAAAAATCAGACATAGTGGCACATGCCTTTCACCCCAGCACTTGGAAGGTAGAGACCAGGGGGTCAGAGACCAGGGGGGTCAGGAGTGCAAGGTCACTGTTGGCTACATTGTGAGTTTGGGTTGGCCTGAGTGCATGAGCCTGTTCTGAAATCAAAAGACTCCACACTTTGTCAGTGGAACAACCTAGCGCTTAGCTCATTAGTTTAAAGGCTCAGAGGAGTCAGGGACCTTTCCTGGGGTCACACAGCATGTCCATGCTGGTGCATCTTTAAAACTGGGCCATGACCTTAGAGCCAGGTCCCTGCTGCTCTCTGACACTGACTCCTATGTTTCCTTGGAATTCCCCAAATCTGACTAATTCCCTCGCCATCCTCAGCTTGGCAGATTCCTTCAGGCTGACAGGGCTAGATACACCCTGGGCTGGGCAAACTGCCCCCATTTGAGGCAAGATTACCCATAGTGACCTCGTGGCTTCCCGTGCTGGATGTGGCAGAGGTCACTTCCATGCCTTTCCTTAGGTGACCTGGGGCTAACTTCAAGACAGTCCTCTTCCTCTATTTCTTCCCCTGGGTGGTCCCTCACAGAGCTAGGATGTGCCCACTGGGTGGGCTGGCCAG
>NW_021623220.1:0-20882 GCF_004785775.1 Grammomys surdaster | reverse complement strand
CACCTGGAGCCCTGCCCACTGGCAGTTCTATTTGGGGTAAGATCCTGACTACTGGCCAGGTGCTGGGGAGCTTCCCAGGGCACGGTGCAGCCTACAGGAGGTGGCATCTTCTTCCCTCCTGTGCAGGAAAAGCTGGGCCATGCAAGGCCCTGGCCATCCTTTCTCATGGCCACACTGGTCCAGCCAAGGATATCTGGACTGCTTCCCTGTGAGGTCATTCAGCTCACGCCTAATCTTTGGTCCTGGTCTGATCTTCAACCACAGGTTCTCCTAAGCGGCACCACTTTCAGCGACAGCGGGCAGCCAGTGAGAGCATGGAGCAAGAGGGGGATGTCCCCCACGCCGACTTCATTCAATACATTGCCAGCGCAGGCGACTCGGTGGCCTTCCCACCCCCCCGCCCCTTTCTGGCCAGCCCCACCAGCCCACCCCCCACTCTCGGCAGGTATTGTTCAGTAGATGGAGGTGCTAAGGGTGGGCCTGTGGGCCCCTGCCCTGCCCCATCCCCCATAGGTGGCCCAGGGACTGCCCTCCTGGCCCTGTGGACACGAACTCGAGTCACCCTGGCCACTTCATGGGGGCCACCTCTCCAGCGCAGACCAGAGAAGGAGGAGGGAAGCAGGGAGAGAATGGGTAAGGGTAGATGGGCAGTTGATGGTCCCAGGGTCTCCAAGATGAGACACCCACCAGAGCAGGGCAGTGGGCTTGGGCCTACTATGGCCCTGTCAATTTGTGGCAGGCTCCGAGGTCTGAAGAGCTCCTCAGTGGTGCCAGCGTCCCTTATGCCTGCCTGCACTCCTGATGTATGCCTGACCCCAATCAGGGAGCAGCCTTGGTAACAGCTGCTATCCGAAGTAACCTCTCCCCCACCAAGCCACAAGCAAACCTCCTAAATGCTAAAACCACTGGAGTACAGCCTGAGGCCTTGCAAACTTAGGGGTGACCCCCCCCTTCATTGATTCACACCTGGCTGTATCAGGCCCGTGACCAGTGGGTGAGGTAACACCCAGTCAAGGGGCTGGTGATTTGGTGTTTGCACATCAAGAGAATCACTTAGGAGTGGCCCAGACTGGATGGGAGTCCCTCCATGTCCATAGTCCCTAAAAGCACAAATGTGTAGCCGGCAGGGCAGGGCAATACCTGCAGGCTCTGACCACGTGGGCCTGGCCTTGCAGGCTAGAGGCAGCTGAGGCGGCGGGAGGAGCAAGCCCCGAGACTCCTCCGGAGCATGGCATCAGTTTGGGGCCCGAGCATGCGCAGCAGCAGGACCCGCAGCAAGAGCAGGACGCCGAGCATGCACAGTGCAGCTACCGTGACCTGTGGAGCCTTCGTGCTTCGCTCGAGCTCCACGCGGCCACTGCGTCGGACCACAGCAGCAGCGGTAATGACCGCGACTCAGTGCGCAGCGGTGATAGCTCGGGCTCGGGTTCCGGGGGTGGAGGCGCAGCACCCGCCTTCCCGCCCCCTCTCGAGTCTCCACCTGCTTTGCGGCCTAAGGACGGCGAAGCCCGCCGCCTGCTACAGATGGACAGTGGCTACGCGAGCATCGAGGGACGAGGGGCGGGCGACGAAGTTTCCGAACTTCCTGTTCCAGCCCGCAGTCCTCCCCGCAGCCCGCGAGCCTGGCCACGCAGGCCACGCCGCGATTACAGCATCGACGAGAAGACGGACGCTCTTTTCCATGAGTTCCTGCGCCATGACCCTCATTTTGATGACGCTCCGCGTCACCGTGCACGTGCGCATCCTCACACTCATGCACGGAAGCAATGGCAACAGAGAGGCAGGCAGCACAGCGACCCCGGCGGCGCACGCGCGGCCACGCCCCCTGGGGCGACTCGCCCCACACGTGCGCCCTTACGCCGTGGGGACAGTGTTGACTGTCCTCCTGAAGGCCGTGCGCTGCCCATCACGGGTGATGACCCATCCATTCCTGTCATCGAGGAGGAGCCTGGAGGTGGAGGCGGTGGTTGCCCAGGATCTGGGTTGTGTGTTGAGCCCGCCGGGGCACTGCTGGACAAGCTAGCAGCCAGCCTCGACGAGAGACTCTTCTCTCCCCATCTTGCTGAGCCAGTTGCCTCGTCCCCGGTGCTGATTGTCGCTGCTGCCGCCCCTACATCCCCTGACCACAGCCCCGCCTAAGCTCTGTGTACTGGACCTGCCTCTCGGCTGCTCCTCCGGCAGCACGTGGGGCCGCCATGGGAATGGTGGCGATAGCAGGGGCAACCTGAGGTTGCTGTGCATGGGTACGCGGCCCACATCCCAAGCGTGCTTGCTAAGTGGGGCACTTAGCTGGGCGCAGTGGCCTCCGGAAGCACGAGGCTCCAGGACCGAGGCTCAGCTGCAGGGAGGATGAAGAGATTGGACTCTGGGATCCATAGAAGGTTGACCCCGGCACCCAGTCTCTGGCCACAGATGGGGGTGGAGCAGGTTCTGAGGTGCAAGTGCAGCCTCTCTCCAGGATCAGCTGAACCTCCATTCGTGAGCACGTGTTGGCGGTGCCACTGCCTGCCATAAGCATGCGCGAACCTACTGGAGGGGAAGTGACTGTGGGGCACTGAGGATCAGCGAGGAGCTCGGCGCCCCAGAGCCTCATCTATTTACCCTGTCCATAGTATGCGCTTTGTAGCGGCCTTACAGTTCTTCTCTGAGCGATAACCGACCGCGCCCACCCTGCATGTGCACAGCCTCTACCCTGTCCCATTGCTACCCAAGAGCCTTGGGCTTTGGACAGACGGACAGAACAGCCCAGGTGGCAGCATCAAGTTTCCCAAGCTTTATTTATTGCCAAAAGATAGGGCAGCCTCGCCACGAGTGCCTGCCCACTCCCTGCCCTGCGCCCTCTATGGTTGGTCGTGTTGTCTGGTTGATCATAAATGTCTCTGCATATTGGTTTGCTCTGGGTTTTCTCTGTAGGCAACCATGTGCCCCGCCTGCTCCACAGTTCCAAACACCCTCATAGCCACAACTCAAAACCACCTGTTTTATTAAAAAAGAAAAACCAACCCAAAGACAGCAAGGCTCGCAGAGCGACATGCAGGCGAGGCCGGCCAGTGGTCTTGACATAAAGTGCTTCTGGGGTGGCAGGTCTGCCCTCAGCTCCAACGTCTGGAAGTGTGTGGACAGGCAGGCCCAGAATCACAGCCTTGCTGGGACACCTGTCCAGAGATCCTGGCGACACACTGTTGGTAGAATGGGTGGTCACTTAGCACCAGGCCCCAGGTACTATAGCCACTCCAGAGCAGAGAGGTCCTTTGTATATAACCTTGACTGGTAAGGGCTGTGGCCTCAGCCACCAGTCCTCAGCCCCTGCAGCCCGCCCTAAGGGAAGGAATTCAGAGCATAGCAGATGCCCACTGTGACTACCAAGCACGGCTCTGGATTCTGGCCCAAGCCCACCTGCAGGCTTCAGTCACTGTTGCTTGCAGGCCGAGAGCCGGCGGATCTTGTTGCTGGAGCACACCTTGCGCGCAGGGTTGGCGGTGCCAGGCCGGCCTTCTGGCTTCACCTTGCTGCTGAGCTGGGGCTCTGTGCCATTCACACAAACAGCCTTGGGCAGGCTGTGGCTCTGTCCATTCTGACCCACTTCCTCTTCCAGGACCTGTCCTGTGGGAAGATGGCAAGCATAGCTCGAGCCAAGGGGCAGGCAGCTCCAAGCCCCAGGGCCCAGCCAGCCCCAAGTGTGCCAGAGCCTGGTCAGGCTTGTGCTCTCTAGCCTCTGGTGCCACCCCTCAGTAGCTCCAAGGCAGCCGGCCCAGTGCCGTCAGTGGCGTGCCCTGGCCCTCCTGCAGCGTGCCCATGCTCACCTGCCTGTCTAGCCTGGGCAGCCGTACACCGGCTCAGAGCTCTCCAGGGAGCCAGCTCTAGACCCTCAGTACAGGCACAAGGAGATGAAGCAATCGACTCAGTGTTACTAGCTGTGCAGGGCTCAGAGGAGACCATCCAGCTGGGGGCTGCAGGCCCAGCTTGTTCTGCTGGCCTGCCCTCATGGTAGGACAAGAGGTCCCAGTGGGCAGTGTCTACATGGAACTACACAGCCTAGTGCTCTGTGATGCAGCTGTGGGGACCCAGCACAAGCCCCACTGCCCATGCTCCTGGATCCACAACCTCTGACCTGGCCACACTAGCAGCACCCACGCTGGCTCTCGTGCTGGACGGGACTAGGGCATGAGGTCAGGTGGACTCTGAGGAGGGACTCTGTCCCCTCCTCCACACAAAGCACTGAGTAGAAAAAAGCCCCTGTCCTGTTGCTGCCGAGTATGACCCTCGTGCCAGGTACAGAGGGACCAGGCTGTCACTTCACTCTGTGCAACACTACCCCAGTGTCCCCAGACCCTTGCCTTCCTTAAACCTCAAGCCTTGAGTCCCTCATGCACCCCCTCCCCCGCCCCCACAGAGGAGCCACATGAAGAGGGCCCTGTCAGGCACCAGCTCTTGGCCAGGAGCCCAGCCTGTGGGACAGTCAAGGCAAGGGCTCCAGGTGACAGTGGAAGACACTATTCCCACATGGGGATGGCTTAAGCCTTGAGAAGGGCTGTGGCGAAGGCCCATCCTGGACATGAGGTGTACACCTGTCCTTGTGGGTCCCACCTGGCACCCAGTGAGCACCACTTTCAGAACCCTCAACTGCTACAGGAGATATAGTAGCTCAAGGTCCTTACCCTCCCCCCACAACTGTTTGAAAGGCCAGGAGCTGAGTGGGCCTGGCTTGAGGGACACAGGGACAAAGGCCACAAGAGCCTTGGCTGGTGACCACCTTGGCGCTGAGGCTTTGGCTCAGGCCTTGGACCCAGGCATGTTCTTTGAAACCCTGCTGGGGAGCCTGTCAGGATAGTGATGGGAGGGCAGTCGCGGCAAGCATCCACCTGCAGACACAGTGGACAAAGCTTTATGGAGGACACAGGTGGGGCAGCAGACAGGGAGCTACACTAAGGCCCCGAAGCCCTCCTCGGGCTCCTCTCCAGGAAGGCCTGCGCCCTGGCTCTTCCACATGCATGTGTCGCATGCATCCTCGCTAAGCCCTGCCTCGGCCGCCTCCTCGACACCTGGGGAAGAAGGCGACAGGTCAGGCATGGCCAGGACTGAGGGCCACTGGACCCTCCCTCTGTCTCAGGGCACCTACCCACTGCCCTCCAGGGTCCCCTCCTCCTGCTAGACGCAGCCAGGGAGGCCACAATAAGCTGTAGATGGGGCCCAGGGAGCCCTTCAGCTAGCCCAGAATGAAATGCCACAGCCACCAGGATGGCTCCGGCAGTCCTGGTGGCTCATGTCAACTGGAGCCTTGGGAAGAGAAGCAGCCCCAGAGTGCACAAAGGCATCAGCTCCAGCATGAGCTGCGGCAAGCCAGCTCACCAGGCACCGTGAAGTCCTGGGTGTAGATGATGCCATCCTCAATGTCAAACAAGTCCTCATCCTCTTCCTCCTCTGCACGGCCATGCAGGTCCTCCAGGTAGGGCACTACGGTCATGCTGCGCCAGCGGTCCTTAGTGTCTGGGCTTGGTGGGATAGGCACGAGCGCCTCGGCCAGAGGATGTTTCTTCCGGAACCAGCTGCAGAAGCCCAAGTGCGGCAGACACATCAGGAACTAGGCACTCAGTGACCACCACTGGCCAAGATCCACCAGGGCACACACCATGGCTGCCCTTGCAGATGGGAAGGCCTTAGTACTCGGGTTCCAGGCCTAAGGTAGCCTAACACCCATAACACTGACACACCCTGTCCAAATCCACAGCCCACAGCACCTTGGACTGGAGTGGCCAATCAGGGTCCTTGTACCTATAGCCCCACCCACCTTGAACAAGGGTAGGCTAGAAGCCCTCCTTGGGGGTGCCCAGCTGAGCCAGTCTCAGTCTAGCATGGAGGTAGCAAGAGGCCCAGGACAGAGAAACCTGGACCCATGGCTCCGACCAGCTGGTAAATAAAGGGCAAGACAGAGGCTCCGCTGCCACCTACAAGGCTCTAACCCTCAGGGGAGGAAAGACTCCATGTCTCATGCTTCCTGCTGGCCTCCCTAGACACATTCTCACGTCCAGATGGCCAAGGACCAGCTGGGGTCCACAGTGCCCTTTCCCATCCACTCCCTCTCCACCGCGGGAGGCCCCGCGTCTCCAGCTTCTCAGCCATCCAGCTGCCTGCCCTCCTCAACAGAAAGGTAAACGTAGGGAGTCTGGATGGTCTCCTTACCCCTGGCCTGCACTGGGTACCCCCTTCACATCCCAAGTTCACACACAGCCTTCCCAGGACATACAAATCCTTATCCCTGTAACAATCCCTCTGAGACCATGGTCTCAGCTCAGACACCCACCAGGCTGAGACAGGCCAGCCACGCTCACCTGTGCTGCCTAATCTGTCGGATGGAGAACCTCTTGGCTGGCTCGTACTCCAGCATCCCTGTATGACAGAAGAGATGTGTGAGAGTGTAGCCAGTGCCTGCCTGCGCTGTGCCAGAGCTCCCCACCACCACCCAAACTGTTGGTCTTCCTAGGCCCCAGTGAGAGCAACAGGCAGCAGGGACACAGCACACCGCCTCCACCCCCCACCCCCAGATTGGGGGAAACAATCTCAGAAACCTCCCATCCGGCAGACAGAGCTGTCCTGTCAGTTGGGTCAGAACTCCTCCACAGAGCAGGGGCTCTGTCCCTGGCTGTCCTGACACTCGGGTGATCTAGAGATGCCCACCTCGGAGTAGGTCAGAGAGTGGTGGACCACAGTCACAAGGGATGGTGAAGTCCCCTCTCCCGATGTTCTCAAAGAGCTTGTAGATATTGTCCCCCTCAAACGGGTACAGGCCCGTGGTGATGTTGTAGCTTCACACAGGAAAAGAGCGTCAGTGTTAGTCACAGCTGAGAGCAGAAGCCAGGTGCCCCTCGGCTCCCAGACAGGAGACATGGTAGATGTGCAGCCACGGCACCCTACATGAAACAAAGCCTCTGGGGTGGGGCGTGGAGGGGAACTACACCTGCAGATCTGGAATGTCCAACCTGCTGGCCACACCCTATGGGTCAAAGGGCCCGAGAACACCAGAGAAAATCCACAGCCCCCATCTGCTACAGGGTACATACAGGACACTCACAGTGTGACCCCAGCCGACCAGATGTCCACCTTGAAACCTGAAAAGGTGTCCAGTCCATTGGCAATCTCTGGGGGCTGGAATGCCGGGGAGCCCTGGCTTGTCCGGCAGGTGTCATCCACAGCGAAAGGGTGCAGGGCCTGCAGGGCAGTGAGAGTCAGGGCAGCTCAGGAGAAGCGGCCCAGGATCCCTGCACACGGTGCCTACCTCGGCAACACCGAGGTCGGAGATCTTCAGTGTGCCATTGGTGGTGAGTAGCAGGTTGCCCGGCTTGATGTCCTTGTGAACAATGCCCTGGCTGTGTAGGTACTCCAGGCCGTCAATCAGCTGGCGGAAGTACCTGAATGGGTGGGACTGGCTCAGGCCCCACAGGGTCTCAGCCCACACCACGGTGCCTACATAAGTCTGCAATGAGCTCTGGGAGGCTCATGAGGCCTGGTCCACAAGGGGGTAGGTGTTTAAGAGATCAGCGCACAGACTCAACAGTCAGAAGGCTAGGGCCCACTGGACAATACACAGGCAACTCCAGTCAGTGCTGTCCGGGCCCAGGGAGCCAGCTTTCCCCTCTGGCTTCATTTCCTCCCCTGCCCTCTGTTCTTTGTTAACCAAGGGATATGACTCTGCTGAACCTGGGATGGCTGATCAGGCCTCAGAGCCACTATGGCTCTGCAGGGCAGTGGGCCCACAGGGCCTAACAAAAAGGTAACACCAAGCACACCGGCTGGGCTAAAAACGGGGGGCCCAGAAACATCTGGGTTTCCTGACACTTGCTGCTCGTCCCACACCCAGCAGGGCACTCACCCATGAGCCTGGCACACGGGGAAGCGCTTCTCCGGCACACTGTCCAGCATCTCCTGCATGCCACACACGCAGTACTCCATCACCATATACGTAGGGCGCTAAGGAAAGCAGCACACAGCAGGCCCAGGAGCCCTGCTCCTAGCAACAGTAGTCTGCAGTGCCCTGAAAGCCCAGGGCAACTGAGGAAGTGAAGACATTGCTGGGGGTGCAGGGCTCTGCTGGGCCAGCAGGCCACTACCACTCTGACCCCTATCAGTCTATCAGTCTCACAGGCCCACAAGGCCACTGCCCTGCCCTGGACCACATGGAGTCAGCACAGGTCACAACAAGATCAGAAACAAGCCACAGGGAGGGAGCCATGGGGAACCTAGGAGTTGGGACTGCAGCCAACTACCGAGTACTTGGTTCTCAGAATACTCCCAGGACGACACAGAAACAGCTGAGCAAGCTCTTCTCTGGGAAGGGCATGGAAACCTCTAGAACCGGGGCACTGCCAAAATATGTAGGCCCCCAAATACCACCTGTGAGGCCATGCCCAGTTCCAGCCACATTGGTCAGACCAGGCTAGCATAGGTGGAAGCCTCCACACCTTGCTCACCCGCCTGCTGAGTTGACAGGCACCACAGGATGACACACAGCACTACACTTGCAGCCAGGTCTTGCAGAGGGCTTCCACTCCCTACTATACAGGGACCGCCCCATGGCACTCCACCCCACAGGATATATCTTCTGCTTCTCCTCGTTGTACAGCACATCCACAAGCTGGATCACATTCCGATGCCGCAGCCGCCGCAGCAGCTGGATCTCCCTGCAGCAACAGAGGACATGCTCAGCTGACCCCACCTGCTGTGAGAAGCCTCCATCGAGTCCTGGCACAGATGCCCATCTGGGACACACTGGACAATGGGGAAGGTGGGGGTGGAGCTTCCTGTTTGCCTGTTGACACCTGGCTCAATCCCAAGGAGTGGACAGTCACCTGGGCTGTGGTAGTTTCCAGCCATAGCAGAGAGGGACACCAGGACACCAGGACTGCTTCATAAGAGCAAAGCTCTATGGGAGGTGGCACAGGTCCAGTACCAGCTATGCCTGGAGCTAGGCTACAAGGGCCACAGGGCCTTCTCCCATGCACTGTCCCACCTCACAACCCTGGACTTCCCCCCACTGGGCTGAAGTCAGGCCAGAAACTGGCAACAGCACCAACAGTCATCATGACACTACAGATAAAGGCACTGATCCTACGTGACAGTCACTGTCCAACAGATCGATGCAGCCATTGGCTTATCACAGAGGCTTCCCTTAGCTCAGGTCTGATACTCAGGTAAGAACCCAGCACCCCAACATCAGAAGCTCCAAGTACATGCACAGCACCCAGCACAGACTCATCACAGATGTCACCCAGCTGCCAAAGTCTCACAGGGCCCAAAGGGACAGGCCAGTTTTCCCACACTGACAGACACTACAACAGACCCACCTACATAATGAAGTAAAGTATCACATAGGTATGAACAGAAACAAGGCTCTGATACTTGTCACAGCCGAGAGGGACCCTGAAGACATCTCAGTCCAGTGAGAGTCGCAGACAAAAAGAAGCCTCACAGTGTGGCCTCCGTGACAGTGAATGTCCAGAACAAGTCCAGAATTCCCTGGGGGCACAGGGCTATGGCTTTAGTGGACAGCTCACAGGGCCTTCCTTTAAGGTGACTCAACATTAAGCCACTCGACAGTGGTGACAGCTACACTATGCACGTTCTCCAGGAGGCTGCTGGCATGCCATGAGTGAGGGCACGGTCTGCCCTGCAGTCTAGTTTGCATCCTCACCCAAAAGCTCAGCTGGGTGGACAGAGCCCCTCCCTGGCCTGCCCTCACCACCTCAGACCCCCTTCTTTCAGAAGTCTCCCTGAGCACAGCCCACTTGTCATCCATCATTCGTTCTGGGCTGTCGTCCTCCCAGCCTGGTCACAGGCTTGGTGTGCAGGGCTGGGGGAGCAGGCTGGAAGGGAAAAGATGCCCTGCTCTGAGCACTGCGCTTTCACCCCTGGGCCCAAGTTGAGCAGTGCTCAGGCAGCCTAGGCACACGGTATTTATGGAGTCGGTCTGCACTGGGACACAACTATCCTTCCTCCACACGGTGGGTGCAAGAAGACTTTGAGCTCAACCTTAGTTCACTTTCTGTCCCCAGGAGCCACAAACATGAAAGGGACCTGCAAAGGCTGGATGCATACTCATATATGTCTTGGGGTTGGGGCTGCCTGGACCAGTGCTCAGATACAGCACGACCCAACCTCCAGACCCTAACAGCTCCCCTCGTCCACACCAACTTCCAGGCAGTTGTACAAACCAAGCCCCCATCCGGATATCGCACTTCACAGCAGGGACTGTCACAAAGGCAGGGCTTGAAGCCCATGAGGGAGGTGGGAGCTGAGCAGATGCCACACCAGCTGATACCATCATGACATCTGAGAGGCCAATACTCAAGCCAATCAAGGTAGACAGGACACTTGAGTGAGTCAGCTGACAGCTGGACCCTACAGAGGCACTGCAAAACAAATAAATAAAATCCTAGAGCTGGCCATGTGGCGCATGCCTTTAATCTCCACGTGGAAGGTGGATCTCTTTGAGTTCAAAGCTAGCCTGGTCTACATAGTGAGTTCCAGGACAGCCAGGGCCATGTACAGAAAACATGTCAAATAAATAAATAAATAAATAAATAAATAAATAAATAAATAAATAATGCCCGTGTGCTGTGAGAGCATGTGCCTGTGTGCGGTGTGGTCTGTCCCCTCCTGTGCACACAAGTTGAAATGGTGTTTTGTGAAAATGTTTTCCTAAACTGAAACATTCCATCCAGCAGAGAATCTAAGACAGAAGGTAAACAACGAAGCTTGGGGGGAGGTTGCCACTTGGAGGGAACCAGGAGCAAAGGCAGGTAGATCTTAGCTCCAGGCTAGCCTGGGTGGTCTACAGAGTCAGTTCTACAACAGACAGGGAGAAACCCTGTCTCCAAAAACCAACAAAACAAAACCAAAATATCTAAATACAAGCAAGCAAACCATAAGGTAGGAAAGTAACACTGAACAGCTTCAGGAAGTCCACGAAACCAACCACATGCAGGAGGCCCCTCTCTAGCTGGTCTTTGTTACTTTGTGCGCTTTCCTTTTTCCAACCTTTTATTCCCCTTAACTTTTCCCACCCTAACACTGGAGAGGAGAGAAGAAAGGATAGAGGGGCCAGAGGAATTAGGAAACTCTATGAATCTAATTTCTTTCCTTTGGTTTCAACTTCAACAATGGCTACTAACAAACTGCAACCAACCTCCCTAATCAGATCACCAATCTTGTTGCCTGGAGGTAGGGGATGGGGCTCACTTTTATATACCCACTGAAAAGTTCCCGGGATTCCAGAAACTACTTGCAGCTGGCAAAACCACTCCACTGCTAGAGCACGAGGCAATTCATAGTCTGCGGCTATGGACAGTCCAAATCAGGCCCATACCCCAGACCTGGGATTAAAATAAAAGCACATTCTTATGATATTTGTATGATTTTAAAAATGATTTTACTTTTATTATTTTTATATGCACTGGTGTTTTGCCTGCATGTCTATGTCATGGTGTCAGACACCCTGGAACTGGAGTCAGACAACTGTGAGCTGCCATGTGGGTGCTGGGACTGAGCTCGAGTCCTCCAGAACAGTAGCCAGGCTCTTAACCACTAAGCCAGCTCTCCAGTCCCCATTTCTGTGTTTTTTTCTTTTTTTAAGAAACCAAAATTCCAGCATTCTTAAAAATGTCACTACACTCCTCCCCCCTAGAGTGAGCAATGAAGGCTGTTGAGCTGAGCTACACAACAGCTCACACATCAGCAGCCTTCCAGGAAGAGGTTTAGAATGCACGAGCCACCTGGAAAGGACACTCTGCAGCCTGTCGCACTGCCTGCAGGCTGTGCAGTGTCTCCAGGTTCCCAGCTTTGGAAGCTGTCACCCATGCTGGGGAGGGCCTTGGGGATGCAGCTGTCTCCAAGTCATCTCTGCTCCTCTAAGTAACTCCAGTGAAGCTCACTGGCTCACACATGGGACCGTGGTGGTACCCGTCCTTTGGTTATCTGGGTAAGCAGACGGTGCGTAGCATCTCCCCAGAAGCAGTCTGTCACACAGCAGAGGATATGCTGGTTAACGGTGATCAACTCCACAGGCACTGGCCAAGTCAGAGGGAGTCTCCAGATCAGACTGAGTAAAGACAAAGTCCTAAACCCAAAAAAATGAACTGAGGGGGAGTCTGCCTCCTGCCTGCAGATATGATGTGATGTCATCAGGTGCCTCCCAGTTTGCCACTAGGCCTCCCCCACAGGGAGGAACTCTGCCTGCAATCACTTCCTTCCTTAAGTAGCCTCAGTCAGGTGTTGGGTGATAGCGTCACAGCACCATCCTGAGGACTGGACATGGTTACATATCTGTAATCCAACACCCTGTCAGGAGGCTGAAGCAGGAGGATCAGGAGTCTAAGGCTAACCTGGGTTGCTGGAAAAATGGTGCGACAGATAAAAGCTCTTCCGGACGACCTTGGTTCAATTCCCAGCACTCATACAATGGCTCACAACTACCCAGAACTCTAGTTCCAGGGGATCTGATGCCTTCTTCTGGCTCCTCAGGTACATTTGGAGCAACATACAGGCAAAATACTCAAAAAAAAAAAAAAAAGGAACAAGAAAACAGCACCTTACTGAAGCCCCCCCACCCCCACCAGCATCCAATTCTCACCCTTAGCAAAGTGCTTGAGGACATAAGGGAGCCTGAGAGCCCAGACAGGTCCAGAGCCAGGAAGGACCCCAACCACCTGCCTTCAGGGCTTTGTGCCACCTTCCCCCTGTGTTCAGGGTTTCTTTTAGGTAACTAAAAAAAGCAGGTGAGGAGAAGGAAGCCTCATGGTGCTGTACATAGGTCAGCCTGGGCTACAGAGAGAGCTCCTGTCCAGAAACAACAGAGAATGATGCTAAGAGAAGCTGGCTGTCCACTGGTGTAGGAGGAAGCAGGAAACCAGCTCAGCAGCTCAGAGCCCAGGCAAGGGAGGAAGCCCCTTCTGCTAGGTCCCACCCAAGTTCCTCACAGGCAGCCCAGTCAAGGCCAGGCAGGAAGCATAGTCCTGCTTTCTGAAGAGTACTCAAAACTGAGACCACACATCTCCTGGAACTGACAAACACCAGGCCCTCAATCAAAGGGATTCCACATCCTCAACAGACCCTAAACTTAGGAAAGGGGGCACTCCAACTCAGTTCTCAGGGCAGCAGAGCTCAGTGACAGGGCACCTGCCTTGCATACACCAGGCCCTGGCACTGGAGAAGGAAAAGCATGGCCCACACCTGAGGTTGTCCTGAATTCTGTTCGTACAGCAGATGCTAGAGCTCCATCCAGCCATGGTCCAGTGTGCAGCCGCCTGGGACTGGGTCTATGCATGGCTCCCTCATGGAAGCACCAATACCCTACCGAGGAAACTAGCTAACAGTGGACTGCAGAGACAGGAAGTCTTGGCAAGCAAGTATGAAAACCTGAGTTTGATCTTCTAACACCCATAAAAATCTGACTGTGGGCCGGGCCGTGGTGGTGCACGCCTTTAATCCCAGCACTTGGGAGGCAGAGGCAGGGGATTTCTGAGTTCGAGGCCAGCCTGGTCTACAGAGTGAGTTCCAGGACATCCCAGGCTATACAGAGAAACCCTGTCTTAAAAAAAAAAAAAAAAATCTGACTGTGGTGGTACACACCTATGAGCCCTGTTACCTCATCTAGTCACAGGTTCCAGGTCCCAGGCAGTCTGAAATGAAGTGCCGGGCACTGAGAGGTGGCACCCAAGGCTGATCATATACCATATGCACATACACATATGTGGGCCATAGGAGGCCGTGCATGGGTGTGGGCACAGGGCCACCCCACAGTACTGTCCCTCAGGCAGGCAGCACAAGCAGCTCGTCCAGTATGCTTTGCATGTTCTGTGAACTGAGAGCTGAAAACCAACAAAGTCCGGGGCTCTGTTTCCCTCAACTCACTAATGTCCCAACTATGTATAGTCCAAGTCACACAGCCTGCCAGTCACCATGGTATGGCCTCCCATTGTCCCTGGAGAGCTGCCAGCATCTCCCATGGCCCCAGCAACCCAGACAGGTGCAGATCCAGACTGAGTGGTGACACCCAACAGCTGAACACACTGCCTGCCCTGTCTCTAAGTGGCCAGTGGCCATCCAGCACAAGCCACTCTGCCCAGGCAGGTGCTCCCTGTCCCCAAAGAGAGACAGCAGCAGCAGCCAGACAAATTGCAAAGGACACACAGCTCAACTAATCATGGTCCATCCTGGCAGGACCCAGGCTTTGGCAGCAGAGCCTTCAGCCCTGACCACCGCCTGGAAGGCAAGGGGAACTAGTAAAGAGGGTCAAGCACTAGGGCCAGCAGGAACCATCGCCCCAGTGGACTCAGAACAGACACCGCCGGCCATCCACGACCTGCAGCTAGCAAAGAGCAACCCAACAGGTGAGGATGTCTCGGCACACATACAGAGGCAGGAGGAGCCCTTGAGGCCCAGAGCTTGAGATCAAGCATTACGAAAAGACCCTGCCTCACAGGAGCAAAATAAATGCCTCCTCACCTGATGGTGCCCAGCCACTACCCCACCACTCAGGAGCTACCGGGTCATCCATAACTGCACAGTGAACTGAGACCCTCTCTAAACACTCAAATGTAGCTCAGTGATTAAGAGTGTCTTTGGCTCTTACAGAGGACCTGTGTTCAGTTCCCAGTACCATGTTAGTCAGCTCACATGTCCAGCTCCAGGAGATGATGCTCTTCCGGCCTCCACAGGCACATGTGCATTCCCACCCACCCACCTCTATACATACACATGTACGAAAGCAAATCCAAACAGCCAGGCAGTGGTGACCAAATGCATGTCACCCCAGCGCTGAGGAGGCAAGGGTAGGTGGGCCTCATAAGTTTGAAGCCAGCCTGGTCTACAGAGTGAGCTCCTGGACAGTCGGGGGTACACAGAGACACCCTGGGGGGACAGGGAAGAGGGACAAATCTAAAAAACAAAGACATCAACAACAAAAACAAAAGATACAAGAAGACAAAACATAAACAAGAAGCAAACATACAAAAGTAGTGAGGGCATCAGTTCTCACTGGGTCCATACCTCACACTACAGCACATACAACACAAGGCTGCAAGAGCCTCAGGACTGCCAAATTCTAAGGTGGACTTTTTCAACCTGTGCCGTCTGAAGGATCTCTCTATGCACAAGCAACAGGGCCCATGCCTGGGTTCAATTTTTATCACCCACAAAGCAGTTAACTACTGTCTGTGACTCCTGTTCCAGGGGATCCGACACAGACGCACATGTAGGCAAAACAGCAATGTACATTAAAAAAATAAATGTTAAAAGAAGAAAGATGTTGCTACTTGTCACAGTGGGGGTGACAGGAGCCAAGGGCACAGGTCCCTGCAGCCTTCCCAGGAAGGAAGGCACCACACTACCCCACTGGTACTGAAAGGAGAAAACTCTGTGCAGCAGACTGGAGGACAGGACCCCAGAAGGCTTGCCTGGAGGTTCCAGACACTTCACCGTAAGAGACCCCATGAGTGCAGTCCTGGAGGTTCCAGACACTTCACCGTAAAAGACCACATGAGTGCAGTCTATTAAGCTCCTGCAGACAAAGGGCCTTTCTGCCTGCACCAGCTGTCACTGAGCTGCCCCTTCCAGGCTGTGCCTCTGTGTGTGTGGATCACACAGGCAGGGCCGCAGCCTTAGAGTTCCCACTGCACGAGTCACTCGAGCAGTGGGTAACACCAGCACTCCCTGGAGTACCTGGCTTTGTGTCATGCCATTCAAGGACCTCAGTACAGGGCAGTGTGGTAGCCTGCAGCTTATGCGTCAGTTTCTTCTCCCAGTCTTTATCTTGTGTGTGCACAAGTGCCACAGCACACACACTCAAGTCAGAGCAAACCTGTGACATCTCGGTCTGCTCTCATCTTGTGGGTTCTGGGGCCTTCACCTACCACTCCGTTTTCCTTATGAAACCAGGTTTTCCCATGCACCCCTGGCTGGTCTAGAAACAAGCAATCCTCCTTCCTCAGTCTCTATAGCACTGCATGTGCCTGCTTGCCCAGACCAATTGCTATCTTGAGGAAGAGTGCAGGCTCCTCACAGCACCCTA
Source organism: Grammomys surdaster (assembly GCF_004785775.1). Taxonomy (NCBI): domain Eukaryota; kingdom Metazoa; phylum Chordata; class Mammalia; order Rodentia; family Muridae; genus Grammomys; species Grammomys surdaster. The sequence continues at coordinate 4,822 of NW_021623220.1, read as the reverse complement.
GCTGGTAACCTCCAATGGACTGTGTCCAGCGTCCCTCTAAGCTCACACGTGACACCATCACTCCCGTAACCCCAATAACTCAGGTGGGGCCACTTCAGGGTCAAGGGACCGATTTCTCTCCCCTGAACCTGCCTGGTTCTACAAGCCACACCCTGACCTGGCAATCTCAGGTAGAGATGGCAGTATGCCTAAAGTAGCAGGTGAGGGCCATGAACTTGCAGAGAGCTCTGGGGCCCTGTCACAGGCAGAGAGCACAGGCTTGCCATGTGCACTCGGAGTGCTGCTGACCCAAGCCAGGATGCAGGCCTGGGCAGCCAGCCAGCCACAGTGGGCTTCAGGACCACTACCCTGAAGCTTGCCTCGGAGCCCAGCAAACACCACCCAGAGATGGAGTCACCTTAAGACAATTTCAGACCAGTTTATCCCAGCTCAGGCCTCTGAATTCACCTGAAGGAACACCTGACGCTGGGTCGCCCGGTTCCCCAGTGCAAGACTAACCTAGATCCACTCTTACAAAGAAGGCAAAGCAGGTTCTGAGGCTAGCCTAGGACCCCAGCCTGCTCTGCTCTACAGCTGGGTATCTGCCCACCCTCCTGTGGGTACCACTCAGGAGTGCTCAGCTGGCAAAACCAAGAAGCTGCCAGCCTTTCCTGGGACAGGACCACAAGCAAGGTCAGTTATGCAGAGAGCCGCCAGTGCTGGCCTCAAAGATAAGGCCCCTTCTTGCAAGTCAGTAGGTGAAGTTTCCCAAGTTTGCTAAGCTGGGCAGGTGATAAAGGGACCCCACGGTCCAGTAAACAGCCCAGTAACGCCAACTATGCAGGACACCGCAGGGACCGAGCCAGTACTGGCCGGCTACCCCACCACCACCACCACCAAGTCTCCACCATTATTTTTTGGCCCCACCGGTTCCCTCTAACTGCGTAAACAAACTAGCCACCCGCCTGGCAACGCCCGCCAAAGGAGCCAGGCGCGACTTGCAAAAGGACCTGGCCCAAAGAGGAGGAGAGCTGGAGGCGCAGTCGGCCACACGACCTCCCCCTAGGACAGTCCTGCGGGCTGCCAAAGCACTCTGACCCCACGAGGTGATGCTGAGGGATAGATGGGGTGGATAGGATAGTGAAAGGAAGGGGAGAGGAAAAGTTGGAAGGAAATGAGAAGGAAATGAAGATTAGAGGAAAGAGACGAGCCAGAAAGTAGAGGAGCAAGGGCTGTCCAAGAAGCTCAAGACAGCGCCCGCGTCGGCCCCAGACCCTTGGCACCTACTTCTTGACGTTGGCCTCGCCATTAGGGATCCTGCGCAGCTTTTTCTTCTTGAGGATCTTGACCGCCCTGCGGCATAAGGTCTCGGAGTCCAGCACCTCCTTCACCTTGCCGTACGATCCCTCCCCGAGCAGGTCCCCCATCAGGTACTTGCCGATGAGCTTGGCGCGCTTGCGGCGCGGCTGGTAGATCACCTCGGTGGAGTCGATGCGGTGGATGAAGGTGTCCATGCCCACCGACATCAGCTCGCCCTCGGGGAACAGGCCCAACGGCTGGGGGTCCGCCTCGTCCATCCTGGCCCACTCTTTGTCCTTGTCCCTTTCGAGAGCGCCAATTCTTTTCAAGTTCGAATTTCCCCCACCCGTTTCTTCCAAATGTTCAAGAAGGACGAAAAAAAGGAAGGCGGAAAAAAAGGAACGACCTCCACAACCCTCCCGGTCCCCACAACCGGGTCCACGTCCGCTTCCTGGGCGCCAATTCTTCACTTTTGGTTTTCCCCTTTTCTTCTAGGTGCTCAGGGAGGAAAAAAACGAAAATAAGAATGAAAAAGAAAAAAAGCAATGAGTCCCCCAACCCTCGCGTCCCCCCAATTCGGGTCCCCGGGGACGCTGCTTCCGACGGAGGCGACGGTCCGCCGTCGCGGCGCGCGGGCCGCTAGGTCATGGTCGCCACTTGGGCCCCGCGCTCAGGGGCCCAGGCGGCCGCGTCGAGGCCGGTCCGCACCGTCCATGTCCGGCCCGCGCCGACGCCACGCGCGGCCCCTTATTTCCACGACTTCTCGGGGCGCAGACTCCACCCGGACGCGGGACACCCGGACACCCGCAAATCGCGGGCACGAAGTCGGGACAGGAATCTTCCGGGGACCGAGCGGGAAAAAACACCCCGGGCGGCGCGTCCCCCTCGCCGCCTAGCCGCCGCGCGACAGGCAGGAGGCCGGAGCGGCGAGGGGGTAGTCGAACTCCAGGCAGAAAGATGCTGCTCGCGAGAGAAAACTCCACGCCGGCGCAGCCCTCAGCGGCTCGCGCCTCACTCGCGGACGCCGTGAGCCGCCTCCCCTTTCCTAGACCGACACGCCGCCGCCATCTTGTTTACCGCCCTGCGCCGCGCCGTCGTCGCACGTCTCAACGGCGGACACGCCCCTCGCGGGGCTGACGTGCGCGGCAGTTGGCTGTAGCCTTAAGCCCCACCCCTCGAACCCGCCTCAATCACCAACGCGGATTGGGCTATTTAGATCTGGGTGGGCGTCCGAGCTGACATTGGACAGCTCGGGTTCCACCTGAGAAGGCGTGATCTATGTTTTCATTGGTTGTCTCAGACGCTGGTCAATGGGAGCTGGAGTAAGCAAGGGACTGTAAGGGAGCGGCCGAGGGCTGTGGCTTCAAGCCCCGCCCCTCAGTGGTTGGCGCTAGTGTGTGGGGGCGGGATTTTATTTGTAAGTGGCTGTCGTGGACGCCCGTCAGCAAGCGCGACTGGCCGGCGAAACCTTTCGGCTTGCGGTGGTGACCTCGGAGTTTCGGGCCTCGGGTTAGGGTTCACGCGCGTCAACGTCCTCCGGGGAACGGCCGCGACTGGAGGCCTGGGGGAGGGCGGAGAGAGAAGCTCGTGGATCCCTAAAGTGATCCAGCCCAGGCTTACTCTCTACGGCCTTGGGGGTGGGGTCAAAGGTCAAAAAGTAACCCAAACTTGACACTTCGGAACCTGGAGCGCCACTGAGGATCAGTGTAGGGACAGACTCCGGCCGAGCGCAGCTGGCGCCATAGAGAGCAGCTGGGCTGGTGAGAAGGTGATCAGCGGTTACGGGCGATTGACGTCAAATCTGACGGCATGAGTTCGATCCCCGTAAATTCACAAGGTGGCCCTAGAGAAATGTCTCCTGCAGGTTGACTCTGAACCTAAGCGCTCCGTGGCAAGCACGCGCGTGCGCGCACACACACAACACAGAGTTTTAAATAAGTTGTCAAAAAAGGTGGCTGGGTAAGATTGACGTCCCGCTGGCCTCATCTCACCTGCGCTGCAGTGTTTTGGGGGTGATTTGTTTGGTTTTTTTGGTCATTTTCTTTTTAATACTTTTTAATTTATATATGTGCCTTTTTTTACTTCACGTATGAAAATAAGGGTTGGGGTATGATGGAGGGGCGAGCCCACACCCTGCGTTACTCCACACACTGCTCCGTGCACACGTAGGTTACAACGTGCATAGATCCGTGTGTCTACGGTTCCCTCTGAGGCCGCTAGAGGGCGAGATGGCCTGCCAGAAGGAGTCTTGGGGGGGACCGAGAGACATAAGGGACAGACATTCCACGAAGCGTGGACAAAAGGGCTTGTCAAGCTAAACCTCTGTTCAAGCCCCAGAACTTACATGGAAGAAGGAGAGAACTGAGTTATGCAAGCACATAAGTTAAGAAAAAAGGATCAGAGAAACAGATCTGAAGACAGAAGTTGAGGGAAAACACAGACTAGACAAACAGAGAAAGAAGAGGGCTGGAGAGACTGGTCAGTGGTGAGGCACACTGGCTGCTCTTCTGGAGCACATAGGTTTGATAGCCAGCACCTATGTGGTGGCTAGGACTGTAAATCCACTTCCGGTGGATTCAGTGCCTCCCTCTGACCTTGGAAGGCACATGGCGTTCATACATACATGCAGCCAAAACACTCATACACATGAAAAAATAAAATTAAAAAATTTCAGGAAAAAGGCAGAGGAGACAAAGATGAAACACAGCTAGAGGGAATATGCCCCACTGCCCCCTCCCCCTTAGCTGCAGCCCACGAAGCCTCTCATAGGGAGACTCTGGATTTTCACCTTCCACTTCCTTCCTCTGACAGTGCCTCAAACTATGGCGGTAATAAGTCTCAAACAACTCCACCTCCACCCTCGCCCTGACAGACACCAAGGACTCTAAGGCATCCTGGGATCTTCAGGGGCAGTAGGCATCATCCTAGGCTCTGCTTATTCTGTACCTGGAGCACCCCCAGTGTGACAGCTACACATGTCCCAAGACATTACCCTGAATTCTCTACGGGGAAGAGTTATCACTATGGTGAGAACTATGGGTCAGAGGCATAGTTAGAAATATTTGGAGATCTATTTGTTTTTTTTGTTTTTTTGTTTTTTTCGAGACAGGGTTTCTCTGTGTAGTTCTGGCTGTCCTGGAACTCACTCTGTAGACCAGGCTGGCCTCGAACTCAGAAATCCGCCTGCCTCTGCCTCTCAAGTGCTGGGATTAAAGGTGTGTGCCACTGCTGCCCAGCTCTATTTAGAGATTTATATTTGTGTGTGTGTGTGTGTGTGTGTGTATGTGTGTATGTGTGTGTGTCACATTCAGGACCCCACCACAGCCTCAGATACAGTGGAGCTGGAGCTACAGGTAGCTGTGACCAGCCATGTGAGTGCTGGAAACCAAATCTGTGACTTCTGGTAGAGCCAGGGAATTTTCTAACCCAGTACCACTTCAATAACATAAATTATCCCTGAGGAGCAGCAGACTCCAGACCATAGAAGCATACCAGGCATGGCGCTGGGGGAGGCAGATGCCACCAGGAGGAAAACACTTCAGAT
>NW_021623219.1:0-20866 GCF_004785775.1 Grammomys surdaster | reverse complement strand
CACCTGGAGCCCTGCCCACTGGCAGTTCTATTTGGGGTAAGATCCTGGGGAGCTTCCCAGGGCACGGTGCAGCCTACAGGAGGTGGCATCTTCTTCCCTCCTGTGCAGGAAAAGCTGGGCCATGCAAGGCCCTGGCCATCCTTTCTCATGGCCACACTGGTCCAGCCAAGGATATCTGGACTGCTTCCCTGTGAGGTCATTCAGCTCACGCCTAATCTTTGGTCCTGGTCTGATCTTCAACCACAGGTTCTCCTAAGCGGCACCACTTTCAGCGACAGCGGGCAGCCAGTGAGAGCATGGAGCAAGAGGGGGATGTCCCCCACGCCGACTTCATTCAATACATTGCCAGCGCAGGCGACTCGGTGGCCTTCCCACCCCCCCGCCCCTTTCTGGCCAGCCCCACCAGCCCACCCCCCACTCTCGGCAGGTATTGTTCAGTAGATGGAGGTGCTAAGGGTGGGCCTGTGGGCCCCTGCCCTGCCCCATCCCCCATAGGTGGCCCAGGGACTGCCCTCCTGGCCCTGTGGACACGAACTCGAGTCACCCTGGCCACTTCATGGGGGCCACCTCTCCAGCGCAGACCAGAGAAGGAGGAGGGAAGCAGGGAGAGAATGGGTAAGGGTAGATGGGCAGTTGATGGTCCCAGGGTCTCCAAGATGAGACACCCACCAGAGCAGGGCAGTGGGCTTGGGCCTACTATGGCCCTGTCAATTTGTGGCAGGCTCCGAGGTCTGAAGAGCTCCTCAGTGGTGCCAGCGTCCCTTATGCCTGCCTGCACTCCTGATGTATGCCTGACCCCAATCAGGGAGCAGCCTTGGTAACAGCTGCTATCCGAAGTAACCTCTCCCCCACCAAGCCACAAGCAAACCTCCTAAATGCTAAAACCACTGGAGTACAGCCTGAGGCCTTGCAAACTTAGGGGTGACCCCCCCCCTTCATTGATTCACACCTGGCTGTATCAGGCCCGTGACCAGTGGGTGAGGTAACACCCAGTCAAGGGGCTGGTGATTTGGTGTTTGCACATCAAGAGAATCACTTAGGAGTGGCCCAGACTGGATGGGAGTCCCTCCATGTCCATAGTCCCTAAAAGCACAAATGTGTAGCCGGCAGGGCAGGGCAATACCTGCAGGCTCTGACCACGTGGGCCTGGCCTTGCAGGCTAGAGGCAGCTGAGGCGGCGGGAGGAGCAAGCCCCGAGACTCCTCCGGAGCATGGCATCAGTTTGGGGCCCGAGCATGCGCAGCAGCAGGACCCGCAGCAAGAGCAGGACGCCGAGCATGCACAGTGCAGCTACCGTGACCTGTGGAGCCTTCGTGCTTCGCTCGAGCTCCACGCGGCCACTGCGTCGGACCACAGCAGCAGCGGTAATGACCGCGACTCAGTGCGCAGCGGTGATAGCTCGGGCTCGGGTTCCGGGGGTGGAGGCGCAGCACCCGCCTTCCCGCCCCCTCTCGAGTCTCCACCTGCTTTGCGGCCTAAGGACGGCGAAGCCCGCCGCCTGCTACAGATGGACAGTGGCTACGCGAGCATCGAGGGACGAGGGGCGGGCGACGAAGTTTCCGAACTTCCTGTTCCAGCCCGCAGTCCTCCCCGCAGCCCGCGAGCCTGGCCACGCAGGCCACGCCGCGATTACAGCATCGACGAGAAGACGGACGCTCTTTTCCATGAGTTCCTGCGCCATGACCCTCATTTTGATGACGCTCCGCGTCACCGTGCACGTGCGCATCCTCACACTCATGCACGGAAGCAATGGCAACAGAGAGGCAGGCAGCACAGCGACCCCGGCGGCGCACGCGCGGCCACGCCCCCTGGGGCGACTCGCCCCACACGTGCGCCCTTACGCCGTGGGGACAGTGTTGACTGTCCTCCTGAAGGCCGTGCGCTGCCCATCACGGGTGATGACCCATCCATTCCTGTCATCGAGGAGGAGCCTGGAGGTGGAGGCGGTGGTTGCCCAGGATCTGGGTTGTGTGTTGAGCCCGCCGGGGCACTGCTGGACAAGCTAGCAGCCAGCCTCGACGAGAGACTCTTCTCTCCCCATCTTGCTGAGCCAGTTGCCTCGTCCCCGGTGCTGATTGTCGCTGCTGCCGCCCCTACATCCCCTGACCACAGCCCCGCCTAAGCTCTGTGTACTGGACCTGCCTCTCGGCTGCTCCTCCGGCAGCACGTGGGGCCGCCATGGGAATGGTGGCGATAGCAGGGGCAACCTGAGGTTGCTGTGCATGGGTACGCGGCCCACATCCCAAGCGTGCTTGCTAAGTGGGGCACTTAGCTGGGCGCAGTGGCCTCCGGAAGCACGAGGCTCCAGGACCGAGGCTCAGCTGCAGGGAGGATGAAGAGATTGGACTCTGGGATCCATAGAAGGTTGACCCCGGCACCCAGTCTCTGGCCACAGATGGGGGTGGAGCAGGTTCTGAGGTGCAAGTGCAGCCTCTCTCCAGGATCAGCTGAACCTCCATTCGTGAGCACGTGTTGGCGGTGCCACTGCCTGCCATAAGCATGCGCGAACCTACTGGAGGGGAAGTGACTGTGGGGCACTGAGGATCAGCGAGGAGCTCGGCGCCCCAGAGCCTCATCTATTTACCCTGTCCATAGTATGCGCTTTGTAGCGGCCTTACAGTTCTTCTCTGAGCGATAACCGACCGCGCCCACCCTGCATGTGCACAGCCTCTACCCTGTCCCATTGCTACCCAAGAGCCTTGGGCTTTGGACAGACGGACAGAACAGCCCAGGTGGCAGCATCAAGTTTCCCAAGCTTTATTTATTGCCAAAAGATAGGGCAGCCTCGCCACGAGTGCCTGCCCACTCCCTGCCCTGCGCCCTCTATGGTTGGTCGTGTTGTCTGGTTGATCATAAATGTCTCTGCATATTGGTTTGCTCTGGGTTTTCTCTGTAGGCAACCATGTGCCCCGCCTGCTCCACAGTTCCAAACACCCTCATAGCCACAACTCAAAACCACCTGTTTTATTAAAAAAGAAAAACCAACCCAAAGACAGCAAGGCTCGCAGAGCGACATGCAGGCGAGGCCGGCCAGTGGTCTTGACATAAAGTGCTTCTGGGGTGGCAGGTCTGCCCTCAGCTCCAACGTCTGGAAGTGTGTGGACAGGCAGGCCCAGAATCACAGCCTTGCTGGGACACCTGTCCAGAGATCCTGGCGACACACTGTTGGTAGAATGGGTGGTCACTTAGCACCAGGCCCCAGGTACTATAGCCACTCCAGAGCAGAGAGGTCCTTTGTATATAACCTTGACTGGTAAGGGCTGTGGCCTCAGCCACCAGTCCTCAGCCCCTGCAGCCCGCCCTAAGGGAAGGAATTCAGAGCATAGCAGATGCCCACTGTGACTACCAAGCACGGCTCTGGATTCTGGCCCAAGCCCACCTGCAGGCTTCAGTCACTGTTGCTTGCAGGCCGAGAGCCGGCGGATCTTGTTGCTGGAGCACACCTTGCGCGCAGGGTTGGCGGTGCCAGGCCGGCCTTCTGGCTTCACCTTGCTGCTGAGCTGGGGCTCTGTGCCATTCACACAAACAGCCTTGGGCAGGCTGTGGCTCTGTCCATTCTGACCCACTTCCTCTTCCAGGACCTGTCCTGTGGGAAGATGGCAAGCATAGCTCGAGCCAAGGGGCAGGCAGCTCCAAGCCCCAGGGCCCAGCCAGCCCCAAGTGTGCCAGAGCCTGGTCAGGCTTGTGCTCTCTAGCCTCTGGTGCCACCCCTCAGTAGCTCCAAGGCAGCCGGCCCAGTGCCGTCAGTGGCGTGCCCTGGCCCTCCTGCAGCGTGCCCATGCTCACCTGCCTGTCTAGCCTGGGCAGCCGTACACCGGCTCAGAGCTCTCCAGGGAGCCAGCTCTAGACCCTCAGTACAGGCACAAGGAGATGAAGCAATCGACTCAGTGTTACTAGCTGTGCAGGGCTCAGAGGAGACCATCCAGCTGGGGGCTGCAGGCCCAGCTTGTTCTGCTGGCCTGCCCTCATGGTAGGACAAGAGGTCCCAGTGGGCAGTGTCTACATGGAACTACACAGCCTAGTGCTCTGTGATGCAGCTGTGGGGACCCAGCACAAGCCCCACTGCCCATGCTCCTGGATCCACAACCTCTGACCTGGCCACACTAGCAGAACCCACGCTGGCTCTCGTGCTGGACGGGACTAGGGCATGAGGTCAGGTGGACTCTGAGGAGGGACTCTGTCCCCTCCTCCACACAAAGCACTGAGTAGAAAAAAGCCCCTGTCCTGTTGCTGCCGAGTATGACCCTCGTGCCAGGTACAGAGGGACCAGGCTGTCACTTCACTCTGTGCAACACTACCCCAGTGTCCCCAGACCCTTGCCTTCCTTAAACCTCAAGCCTTGAGTCCCTCATGCACCCCCTCCCCCGCCCCCACAGAGGAGCCACATGAAGAGGGCCCTGTCAGGCACCAGCTCTTGGCCAGGAGCCCAGCCTGTGGGACAGTCAAGGCAAGGGCTCCAGGTGACAGTGGAAGACACTATTCCCACATGGGGATGGCTTAAGCCTTGAGAAGGGCTGTGGCGAAGGCCCATCCTGGACATGAGGTGTACACCTGTCCTTGTGGGTCCCACCTGGCACCCAGTGAGCACCACTTTCAGAACCCTCAACTGCTACAGGAGATATAGTAGCTCAAGGTCCTTACCCTCCCCCCACAACTGTTTGAAAGGCCAGGAGCTGAGTGGGCCTGGCTTGAGGGACACAGGGACAAAGGCCACAAGAGCCTTGGCTGGTGACCACCTTGGCGCTGAGGCTTTGGCTCAGGCCTTGGACCCAGGCATGTTCTTTGAAACCCTGCTGGGGAGCCTGTCAGGATAGTGATGGGAGGGCAGTCGCGGCAAGCATCCACCTGCAGACACAGTGGACAAAGCTTTATGGAGGACACAGGTGGGGCAGCAGACAGGGAGCTACACTAAGGCCCCGAAGCCCTCCTCGGGCTCCTCTCCAGGAAGGCCTGCGCCCTGGCTCTTCCACATGCATGTGTCGCATGCATCCTCGCTAAGCCCTGCCTCGGCCGCCTCCTCGACACCTGGGGAAGAAGGCGACAGGTCAGGCATGGCCAGGACTGAGGGCCACTGGACCCTCCCTCTGTCTCAGGGCACCTACCCACTGCCCTCCAGGGTCCCCTCCTCCTGCTAGACGCAGCCAGGGAGGCCACAATAAGCTGTAGATGGGGCCCAGGGAGCCCTTCAGCTAGCCCAGAATGAAATGCCACAGCCACCAGGATGGCTCCGGCAGTCCTGGTGGCTCATGTCAACTGGAGCCTTGGGAAGAGAAGCAGCCCCAGAGTGCACAAAGGCATCAGCTCCAGCATGAGCTGCGGCAAGCCAGCTCACCAGGCACCGTGAAGTCCTGGGTGTAGATGATGCCATCCTCAATGTCAAACAAGTCCTCATCCTCTTCCTCCTCTGCACGGCCATGCAGGTCCTCCAGGTAGGGCACTACGGTCATGCTGCGCCAGCGGTCCTTAGTGTCTGGGCTTGGTGGGATAGGCACGAGCGCCTCGGCCAGAGGATGTTTCTTCCGGAACCAGCTGCAGAAGCCCAAGTGCGGCAGACACATCAGGAACTAGGCACTCAGTGACCACCACTGGCCAAGATCCACCAGGGCACACACCATGGCTGCCCTTGCAGATGGGAAGGCCTTAGTACTCGGGTTCCAGGCCTAAGGTAGCCTAACACCCATAACACTGACACACCCTGTCCAAATCCACAGCCCACAGCACCTTGGACTGGAGTGGCCAATCAGGGTCCTTGTACCTATAGCCCCACCCACCTTGAACAAGGGTAGGCTAGAAGCCCTCCTTGGGGGTGCCCAGCTGAGCCAGTCTCAGTCTAGCATGGAGGTAGCAAGAGGCCCAGGACAGAGAAACCTGGACCCATGGCTCCGACCAGCTGGTAAATAAAGGGCAAGACAGAGGCTCCGCTGCCACCTACAAGGCTCTAACCCTCAGGGGAGGAAAGACTCCATGTCTCATGCTTCCTGCTGGCCTCCCTAGACACATTCTCACGTCCAGATGGCCAAGGACCAGCTGGGGTCCACAGTGCCCTTTCCCATCCACTCCCTCTCCACCGCGGGAGGCCCCGTGTCTCCAGCTTCTCAGCCATCCAGCTGCCTGCCCTCCTCAACAGAAAGGTAAACGTAGGGAGTCTGGATGGTCTCCTTACCCCTGGCCTGCACTGGGTACCCCCTTCACATCCCAAGTTCACACACAGCCTTCCCAGGACATACAAATCCTTATCCCTGTAACAATCCCTCTGAGACCATGGTCTCAGCTCAGACACCCACCAGGCTGAGACAGGCCAGCCACGCTCACCTGTGCTGCCTAATCTGTCGGATGGAGAACCTCTTGGCTGGCTCGTACTCCAGCATCCCTGTATGACAGAAGAGATGTGTGAGAGTGTAGCCAGTGCCTGCCTGCGCTGTGCCAGAGCTCCCCACCACCACCCAAACTGTTGGTCTTCCTAGGCCCCAGTGAGAGCAACAGGCAGCAGGGACACAGCACACCGCCTCCACCCCCCACCCCCAGATTGGGGGAAACAATCTCAGAAACCTCCCATCCGGCAGACAGAGCTGTCCTGTCAGTTGGGTCAGAACTCCTCCACAGAGCAGGGGCTCTGTCCCTGGCTGTCCTGACACTCGGGTGATCTAGAGATGCCCACCTCGGAGTAGGTCAGAGAGTGGTGGACCACAGTCACAAGGGATGGTGAAGTCCCCTCTCCCGATGTTCTCAAAGAGCTTGTAGATATTGTCCCCCTCAAACGGGTACAGGCCCGTGGTGATGTTGTAGCTTCACACAGGAAAAGAGCGTCAGTGTTAGTCACAGCTGAGAGCAGAAGCCAGGTGCCCCTCGGCTCCCAGACAGGAGACATGGTAGATGTGCAGCCACGGCACCCTACATGAAACAAAGCCTCTGGGGTGGGGCGTGGAGGGGAACTACACCTGCAGATCTGGAATGTCCAACCTGCTGGCCACACCCTATGGGTCAAAGGGCCCGAGAACACCAGAGAAAATCCACAGCCCCCATCTGCTACAGGGTACATACAGGACACTCACAGTGTGACCCCAGCCGACCAGATGTCCACCTTGAAACCTGAAAAGGTGTCCAGTCCATTGGCAATCTCTGGGGGCTGGAATGCCGGGGAGCCCTGGCTTGTCCGGCAGGTGTCATCCACAGCGAAAGGGTGCAGGGCCTGCAGGGCAGTGAGAGTCAGGGCAGCTCAGGAGAAGCGGCCCAGGATCCCTGCACACGGTGCCTACCTCGGCAACACCGAGGTCGGAGATCTTCAGTGTGCCATTGGTGGTGAGTAGCAGGTTGCCCGGCTTGATGTCCTTGTGAACAATGCCCTGGCTGTGTAGGTACTCCAGGCCGTCAATCAGCTGGCGGAAGTACCTGAATGGGTGGGACTGGCTCAGGCCCCACAGGGTCTCAGCCCACACCACGGTGCCTACATAAGTCTGCAATGAGCTCTGGGAGGCTCATGAGGCCTGGTCCACAAGGGGGTAGGTGTTTAAGAGATCAGCGCACAGACTCAACAGTCAGAAGGCTAGGGCCCACTGGACAATACACAGGCAACTCCAGTCAGTGCTGTCCGGGCCCAGGGAGCCAGCTTTCCCCTCTGGCTTCATTTCCTCCCCTGCCCTCTGTTCTTTGTTAACCAAGGGATATGACTCTGCTGAACCTGGGATGGCTGATCAGGCCTCAGAGCCACTATGGCTCTGCAGGGCAGTGGGCCCACAGGGCCTAACAAAAAGGTAACACCAAGCACACCGGCTGGGCTAAAAACGGGGGGCCCAGAAACATCTGGGTTTCCTGACACTTGCTGCTCGTCCCACACCCAGCAGGGCACTCACCCATGAGCCTGGCACACGGGGAAGCGCTTCTCCGGCACACTGTCCAGCATCTCCTGCATGCCACACACGCAGTACTCCATCACCATATACGTAGGGCGCTAAGGAAAGCAGCACACAGCAGGCCCAGGAGCCCTGCTCCTAGCAACAGTAGTCTGCAGTGCCCTGAAAGCCCAGGGCAACTGAGGAAGTGAAGACATTGCTGGGGGTGCAGGGCTCTGCTGGGCCAGCAGGCCACTACCACTCTGACCCCTATCAGTCTATCAGTCTCACAGGCCCACAAGGCCACTGCCCTGCCCTGGACCACATGGAGTCAGCACAGGTCACAACAAGATCAGAAACAAGCCACAGGGAGGGAGCCATGGGGAACCTAGGAGTTGGGACTGCAGCCAACTACCGAGTACTTGGTTCTCAGAATACTCCCAGGACGACACAGAAACAGCTGAGCAAGCTCTTCTCTGGGAAGGGCATGGAAACCTCTAGAACCGGGGCACTGCCAAAATATGTAGGCCCCCAAATACCACCTGTGAGGCCATGCCCAGTTCCAGCCACATTGGTCAGACCAGGCTAGCATAGGTGGAAGCCCCCACACCTTGCTCACCCGCCTGCTGAGTTGACAGGCACCACAGGATGACACACAGCACTACACTTGCAGCCAGGTCTTGCAAAGGGCTTCCACTCCCTACTATACAGGGACCGCCCCATGGCACTCCACCCCACAGGATATATCTTCTGCTTCTCCTCGTTGTACAGCACATCCACAAGCTGGATCACATTCCGATGCCGCAGCCGCCGCAGCAGCTGGATCTCCCTGCAGCAACAGAGGACATGCTCAGCTGACCCCACCTGCTGTGAGAAGCCTCCATCGAGTCCTGGCACAGATGCCCATCTGGGACACACTGGACAATGGGGAAGGTGGGGGTGGAGCTTCCTGTTTGCCTGTTGACACCTGGCTCAATCCCAAGGAGTGGACAGTCACCTGGGCTGTGGTAGTTTCCAGCCATAGCAGAGAGGGACACCAGGACACCAGGACTGCTTCATAAGAGCAAAGCTCTATGGGAGGTGGCACAGGTCCAGTACCAGCTATGCCTGGAGCTAGGCTACAAGGGCCACAGGGCCTTCTCCCATGCACTGTCCCACCTCACAACCCTGGACTTCCCCCCACTGGGCTGAAGTCAGGCCAGAAACTGGCAACAGCACCAACAGTCATCATGACACTACAGATAAAGGCACTGATCCTACGTGACAGTCACTGTCCAACAGATCGATGCAGCCATTGGCTTATCACAGAGGCTTCCCTTAGCTCAGGTCTGATACTCAGGTAAGAACCCAGCACCCCAACATCAGAAGCTCCAAGTACATGCACAGCACCCAGCACAGACTCATCACAGATGTCACCCAGCTGCCAAAGTCTCACAGGGCCCAAAGGGACAGGCCAGTTTTCCCACACTGACAGACACTACAACAGACCCACCTACATAATGAAGTAAAGTATCACATAGGTATGAACAGAAACAAGGCTCTGATACTTGTCACAGCCGAGAGGGACCCTGAAGACATCTCAGTCCAGTGAGAGTCGCAGACAAAAAGAAGCCTCACAGTGTGGCCTCCGTGACAGTGAATGTCCAGAACAAGTCCAGAATTCCCTGGGGGCACAGGGCTATGGCTTTAGTGGACAGCTCACAGGGCCTTCCTTTAAGGTGACTCAACATTAAGCCACTCGACAGTGGTGACAGCTACACTATGCACGTTCTCCAGGAGGCTGCTGGCATGCCATGAGTGAGGGCACGGTCTGCCCTGCAGTCTAGTTTGCATCCTCACCCAAAAGCTCAGCTGGGTGGACAGAGCCCCTCCCTGGCCTGCCCTCACCACCTCAGACCCCCTTCTTTCAGAAGTCTCCCTGAGCACAGCCCACTTGTCATCCATCATTCGTTCTGGGCTGTCGTCCTCCCAGCCTGGTCACAGGCTTGGTGTGCAGGGCTGGGGGAGCAGGCTGGAAGGGAAAAGATGCCCTGCTCTGAGCACTGCGCTTTCACCCCTGGGCCCAAGTTGAGCAGTGCTCAGGCAGCCTAGGCACACGGTATTTATGGAGTCGGTCTGCACTGGGACACAACTATCCTTCCTCCACACGGTGGGTGCAAGAAGACTTTGAGCTCAACCTTAGTTCACTTTCTGTCCCCAGGAGCCACAAACATGAAAGGGACCTGCAAAGGCTGGATGCATACTCATATATGTCTTGGGGTTGGGGCTGCCTGGACCAGTGCTCAGATACAGCACGACCCAACCTCCAGACCCTAACAGCTCCCCTCGTCCACACCAACTTCCAGGCAGTTGTACAAACCAAGCCCCCATCCGGATATCGCACTTCACAGCAGGGACTGTCACAAAGGCAGGGCTTGAAGCCCATGAGGGAGGTGGGAGCTGAGCAGATGCCACACCAGCTGATACCATCATGACATCTGAGAGGCCAATACTCAAGCCAATCAAGGTAGACAGGACACTTGAGTGAGTCAGCTGACAGCTGGACCCTACAGAGGCACTGCAAAACAAATAAATAAAATCCTAGAGCTGGCCATGTGGCGCATGCCTTTAATCTCCACGTGGAAGGTGGATCTCTTTGAGTTCAAAGCTAGCCTGGTCTACATAGTGAGTTCCAGGACAGCCAGGGCCATGTACAGAAAACATGTCAAATAAATAAATAAATAAATAAATAAATAAATAAATAAATAAATAATGCCCGTGTGCTGTGAGAGCATGTGCCTGTGTGCGGTGTGGTCTGTCCCCTCCTGTGCACACAAGTTGAAATGGTGTTTTGTGAAAATGTTTTCCTAAACTGAAACATTCCATCCAGCAGAGAATCTAAGACAGAAGGTAAACAACGAAGCTTGGGGCGAGGTTGCCACTTGGAGGGAACCAGGAGCAAAGGCAGGTAGATCTTAGCTCCAGGCTAGCCTGGGTGGTCTACAGAGTCAGTTCTACAACAGACAGGGAGAAACCCTGTCTCCAAAAACCAACAAAACAAAACCAAAATATCTAAATACAAGCAAGCAAACCATAAGGTAGGAAAGTAACACTGAACAGCTTCAGGAAGTCCACGAAACCAACCACATGCAGGAGGCCCCTCTCTAGCTGGTCTTTGTTACTTTGTGCGCTTTCCTTTTTCCAACCTTTTATTCCCCTTAACTTTTCCCACCCTAACACTGGAGAGGAGAGAAGAAAGGATAGAGGGGCCAGAGGAATTAGGAAACTCTATGAATCTAATTTCTTTCCTTTGGTTTCAACTTCAACAATGGCTACTAACAAACTGCAACCAACCTCCCTAATCAGATCACCAATCTTGTTGCCTGGAGGTAGGGGATGGGGCTCACTTTTATATACCCACTGAAAAGTTCCCGGGATTCCAGAAACTACTTGCAGCTGGCAAAACCACTCCACTGCTAGAGCACGAGGCAATTCATAGTCTGCGGCTATGGACAGTCCAAATCAGGCCCATACCCCAGACCTGGGATTAAAATAAAAGCACATTCTTATGATATTTGTATGATTTTAAAAATGATTTTACTTTTATTATTTTTATATGCACTGGTGTTTTGCCTGCATGTCTATGTCATGGTGTCAGACACCCTGGAACTGGAGTCAGACAACTGTGAGCTGCCATGTGGGTGCTGGGACTGAGCTCGAGTCCTCCAGAACAGTAGCCAGGCTCTTAACCACTAAGCCAGCTCTCCAGTCCCCATTTCTGTGTTTTTTTCTTTTTTTAAGAAACCAAAATTCCAGCATTCTTAAAAATGTCACTACACTCCTCCCCCCTAGAGTGAGCAATGAAGGCTGTTGAGCTGAGCTACACAACAGCTCACACATCAGCAGCCTTCCAGGAAGAGGTTTAGAATGCACGAGCCACCTGGAAAGGACACTCTGCAGCCTGTCGCACTGCCTGCAGGCTGTGCAGTGTCTCCAGGTTCCCAGCTTTGGAAGCTGTCACCCATGCTGGGGAGGGCCTTGGGGATGCAGCTGTCTCCAAGTCATCTCTGCTCCTCTAAGTAACTCCAGTGAAGCTCACTGGCTCACACATGGGACCGTGGTGGTACCCGTCCTTTGGTTATCTGGGTAAGCAGACGGTGCGTAGCATCTCCCCAGAAGCAGTCTGTCACACAGCAGAGGATATGCTGGTTAACGGTGATCAACTCCACAGGCACTGGCCAAGTCAGAGGGAGTCTCCAGATCAGACTGAGTAAAGACAAAGTCCTAAACCCAAAAAAATGAACTGAGGGGGAGTCTGCCTCCTGCCTGCAGATATGATGTGATGTCATCAGGTGCCTCCCAGTTTGCCACTAGGCCTCCCCCACAGGGAGGAACTCTGCCTGCAATCACTTCCTTCCTTAAGTAGCCTCAGTCAGGTGTTGGGTGATAGCGTCACAGCACCATCCTGAGGACTGGACATGGTTACATATCTGTAATCCAACACCCTGTCAGGAGGCTGAAGCAGGAGGATCAGGAGTCTAAGGCTAACCTGGGTTGCTGGAAAAATGGTGCGACAGATAAAAGCTCTTCCGGACGACCTTGGTTCAATTCCCAGCACTCATACAATGGCTCACAACTACCCAGAACTCTAGTTCCAGGGGATCTGATGCCTTCTTCTGGCTCCTCAGGTACATTTGGAGCAACATACAGGCAAAATACTCAAAAAAAAAAAAAAAAAGGAACAAGAAAACAGCACCTTACTGAAGCCCCCCCACCCCCACCAGCATCCAATTCTCACCCTTAGCAAAGTGCTTGAGGACATAAGGGAGCCTGAGAGCCCAGACAGGTCCAGAGCCAGGAAGGACCCCAACCACCTGCCTTCAGGGCTTTGTGCCACCTTCCCCCTGTGTTCAGGGTTTCTTTTAGGTAACTAAAAAAAGCAGGTGAGGAGAAGGAAGCCTCATGGTGCTGTACATAGGTCAGCCTGGGCTACAGAGAGAGCTCCTGTCCAGAAACAACAGAGAATGATGCTAAGAGAAGCTGGCTGTCCACTGGTGTAGGAGGAAGCAGGAAACCAGCTCAGCAGCTCAGAGCCCAGGCAAGGGAGGAAGCCCCTTCTGCTAGGTCCCACCCAAGCTCCTCACAGGCAGCCCAGTCAAGGCCAGGCAGGAAGCATAGTCCTGCTTTCTGAAGAGTACTCAAAACTGAGACCACACATCTCCTGGAACTGACAAACACCAGGCCCTCAATCAAAGGGATTCCACATCCTCAACAGACCCTAAACTTAGGAAAGGGGGCACTCCAACTCAGTTCTCAGGGCAGCAGAGCTCAGTGACAGGGCACCTGCCTTGCATACACCAGGCCCTGGCACTGGAGAAGGAAAAGCATGGCCCACACCTGAGGTTGTCCTGAATTCTGTTCGTACAGCAGATGCTAGAGCTCCATCCAGCCATGGTCCAGTGTGCAGCCGCCTGGGACTGGGTCTATGCATGGCTCCCTCATGGAAGCACCAATACCCTACCGAGGAAACTAGCTAACAGTGGACTGCAGAGACAGGAAGTCTTGGCAAGCAAGTATGAAAACCTGAGTTTGATCTTCTAACACCCATAAAAATCTGACTGTGGGCCGGGCCGTGGTGGTGCACGCCTTTAATCCCAGCACTTGGGAGGCAGAGGCAGGGGATTTCTGAGTTCGAGGCCAGCCTGGTCTACAGAGTGAGTTCCAGGACATCCCAGGCTATACAGAGAAACCCTGTCTTAAAAAAAAAAAAAAAAATCTGACTGTGGTGGTACACACCTATGAGCCCTGTTACCTCATCTAGTCACAGGTTCCAGGTCCCAGGCAGTCTGAAATGAAGTGCCGGGCACTGAGAGGTGGCACCCAAGGCTGATCATATACCATATGCACATACACATATGTGGGCCATAGGAGGCCGTGCATGGGTGTGGGCACAGGGCCACCCCACAGTACTGTCCCTCAGGCAGGCAGCACAAGCAGCTCGTCCAGTATGCTTTGCATGTTCTGTGAACTGAGAGCTGAAAACCAACAAAGTCCGGGGCTCTGTTTCCCTCAACTCACTAATGTCCCAACTATGTATAGTCCAAGTCACACAGCCTGCCAGTCACCATGGTATGGCCTCCCATTGTCCCTGGAGAGCTGCCAGCATCTCCCATGGCCCCAGCAACCCAGACAGGTGCAGATCCAGACTGAGTGGTGACACCCAACAGCTGAACACACTGCCTGCCCTGTCTCTAAGTGGCCAGTGGCCATCCAGCACAAGCCACTCTGCCCAGGCAGGTGCTCCCTGTCCCCAAAGAGAGACAGCAGCAGCAGCCAGACAAATTGCAAAGGACACACAGCTCAACTAATCATGGTCCATCCTGGCAGGACCCAGGCTTTGGCAGCAGAGCCTTCAGCCCTGACCACCGCCTGGAAGGCAAGGGGAACTAGTAAAGAGGGTCAAGCACTAGGGCCAGCAGGAACCATCGCCCCAGTGGACTCAGAACAGACACCGCCGGCCATCCACGACCTGCAGCTAGCAAAGAGCAACCCAACAGGTGAGGATGTCTCGGCACACATACAGAGGCAGGAGGAGCCCTTGAGGCCCAGAGCTTGAGATCAAGCATTACGAAAAGACCCTGCCTCACAGGAGCAAAATAAATGCCTCCTCACCTGATGGTGCCCAGCCACTACCCCACCACTCAGGAGCTACCGGGTCATCCATAACTGCACAGTGAACTGAGACCCTCTCTAAACACTCAAATGTAGCTCAGTGATTAAGAGTGTCTTTGGCTCTTACAGAGGACCTGTGTTCAGTTCCCAGTACCATGTTAGTCAGCTCACATGTCCAGCTCCAGGAGATGATGCTCTTCCGGCCTCCACAGGCACATGTGCATTCCCACCCACCCACCTCTATACATACACATGTACGAAAGCAAATCCAAACAGCCAGGCAGTGGTGACCAAATGCATGTCACCCCAGCGCTGAGGAGGCAAGGGTAGGTGGGCCTCATAAGTTTGAAGCCAGCCTGGTCTACAGAGTGAGCTCCTGGACAGTCGGGGGTACACAGAGACACCCTGGGGGGACAGGGAAGAGGGACAAATCTAAAAAACAAAGACATCAACAACAAAAACAAAAGATACAAGAAGACAAAACATAAACAAGAAGCAAACATACAAAAGTAGTGAGGGCATCAGTTCTCACTGGGTCCATACCTCACACTACAGCACATACAACACAAGGCTGCAAGAGCCTCAGGACTGCCAAATTCTAAGGTGGACTTTTTCAACCTGTGCCGTCTGAAGGATCTCTCTATGCACAAGCAACAGGGCCCATGCCTGGGTTCAATTTTTATCACCCACAAAGCAGTTAACTACTGTCTGTGACTCCTGTTCCAGGGGATCCGACACAGACGCACATGTAGGCAAAACAGCAATGTACATTAAAAAAATAAATGTTAAAAGAAGAAAGATGTTGCTACTTGTCACAGTGGGGGTGACAGGAGCCAAGGGCACAGGTCCCTGCAGCCTTCCCAGGAAGGAAGGCACCACACTACCCCACTGGTACTGAAAGGAGAAAACTCTGTGCAGCAGACTGGAGGACAGGACCCCAGAAGGCTTGCCTGGAGGTTCCAGACACTTCACCGTAAGAGACCCCATGAGTGCAGTCCTGGAGGTTCCAGACACTTCACCGTAAAAGACCACATGAGTGCAGTCTATTAAGCTCCTGCAGACAAAGGGCCTTTCTGCCTGCACCAGCTGTCACTGAGCTGCCCCTTCCAGGCTGTGCCTCTGTGTGTGTGGATCACACAGGCAGGGCCGCAGCCTTAGAGTTCCCACTGCACGAGTCACTCGAGCAGTGGGTAACACCAGCACTCCCTGGAGTACCTGGCTTTGTGTCATGCCATTCAAGGACCTCAGTACAGGGCAGTGTGGTAGCCTGCAGCTTATGCGTCAGTTTCTTCTCCCAGTCTTTATCTTGTGTGTGCACAAGTGCCACAGCACACACACTCAAGTCAGAGCAAACCTGTGACATCTCGGTCTGCTCTCATCTTGTGGGTTCTGGGGCCTTCACCTACCACTCCGTTTTCCTTATGAAACCAGGTTTTCCCATGCACCCCTGGCTGGTCTAGAAACAAGCAATCCTCCTTCCTCAGTCTCTATAGCACTGCATGTGCCTGCTTGCCCAGACCAATTGCTATCTTGAGGAAGAGTGCAGGCTCCTCACAGCACCCTAGCTGGTAACCTCCAATGGACTGTGTCCAGCGTCCCTCTAAGCTCACACGTGACACCATCACTCCCGTAACCCCAATAACTCAGGTGGGGCCACTTCAGGGTCAAGGGACCAATTTCTCTCCCCTGAACCTGCCTGGTTCTACAAGCCACACCCTGACCTGGCAATCTCAGGTAGAGATGGCAGTATGCCTAAAGTAGCAGGTGAGGGCCATGAACTTGCAGAGAGCTCTGGGGCCCTGTCACAGGCAGAGAGCACAGGCTTGCCATGTGCACTCGGAGTGCTGCTGACCCAAGCCAGGATGCAGGCCTGGGCAGCCAGCCAGCCACAGTGGGCTTCAGGACCACTACCCTGAAGCTTGCCTCGGAGCCCAGCAAACACCACCCAGAGATGGAGTCACCTTAAGACAATTTCAGACCAGTTTATCCCAGCTCAGGCCTCTGAATTCACCTGAAGGAACACCTGACGCTGGGTCGCCCGGTTCCCCAGTGCAAGACTAACCTAGATCCACTCTTACAAAGAAGGCAAAGCAGGTTCTGAGGCTAGCCTAGGACCCCAGCCTGCTCTGCTCTACAGCTGGGTATCTGCCCACCCTCCTGTGGGTACCACTCAGGAGTGCTCAGCTGGCAAAACCAAGAAGCTGCCAGCCTTTCCTGGGACAGGACCACAAGCAAGGTCAGTTATGCAGAGAGCCGCCAGTGCTGGCCTCAAAGATAAGGCCCCTTCTTGCAAGTCAGTAGGTGAAGTTTCCCAAGTTTGCTAAGCTGGGCAGGTGATAAAGGGACCCCACGGTCCAGTAAACAGCCCAGTAACGCCAACTATGCAGGACACCGCAGGGACCGAGCCAGTACTGGCCGGCTACCCCACCACCACCACCACCAAGTCTCCACCATTATTTTTTGGCCCCACCGGTTCCCTCTAACTGCGTAAACAAACTAGCCACCCGCCTGGCAACGCCCGCCAAAGGAGCCAGGCGCGACTTGCAAAAGGACCTGGCCCAAAGAGGAGGAGAGCTGGAGGCGCAGTCGGCCACACGACCTCCCCCTAGGACAGTCCTGCGGGCTGCCAAAGCACTCTGACCCCACGAGGTGATGCTGAGGGATAGATGGGGTGGATAGGATAGTGAAAGGAAGGGGAGAGGAAAAGTTGGAAGGAAATGAGAAGGAAATGAAGATTAGAGGAAAGAGACGAGCCAGAAAGTAGAGGAGCAAGGGCTGTCCAAGAAGCTCAAGACAGCGCCCGCGTCGGCCCCAGACCCTTGGCACCTACTTCTTGACGTTGGCCTCGCCATTAGGGATCCTGCGCAGCTTTTTCTTCTTGAGGATCTTGACCGCCCTGCGGCATAAGGTCTCGGAGTCCAGCACCTCCTTCACCTTGCCGTACGATCCCTCCCCGAGCAGGTCCCCCATCAGGTACTTGCCGATGAGCTTGGCGCGCTTGCGGCGCGGCTGGTAGATCACCTCGGTGGAGTCGATGCGGTGGATGAAGGTGTCCATGCCCACCGACATCAGCTCGCCCTCGGGGAACAGGCCCAACGGCTGGGGGTCCGCCTCGTCCATCCTGGCCCACTCTTTGTCCTTGTCCCTTTCGAGAGCGCCAATTCTTTTCAAGTTCGAATTTCCCCCACCCGTTTCTTCCAAATGTTCAAGAAGGACGAAAAAAAGGAAGGCGGAAAAAAAGGAACGACCTCCACAACCCTCCCGGTCCCCACAACCGGGTCCACGTCCGCTTCCTGGGCGCCAATTCTTCACTTTTGGTTTTCCCCTTTTCTTCTAGGTGCTCAGGGAGGAAAAAAACGAAAATAAGAATGAAAAAGAAAAAAAGCAATGAGTCCCCCAACCCTCGCGTCCCCCCAATTCGGGTCCCCGGGGACGCTGCTTCCGACGGAGGCGACGGTCCGCCGTCGCGGCGCGCGGGCCGCTAGGTCATGGTCGCCACTTGGGCCCCGCGCTCAGGGGCCCAGGCGGCCGCGTCGAGGCCGGTCCGCACCGTCCATGTCCGGCCCGCGCCGACGCCACGCGCGGCCCCTTATTTCCACGACTTCTCGGGGCGCAGACTCCACCCGGACGCGGGACACCCGGACACCCGCAAATCGCGGGCACGAAGTCGGGACAGGAATCTTCCGGGGACCGAGCGGGAAAAAACACCCCGGGCGGCGCGTCCCCCTCGCCGCCTAGCCGCCGCGCGACAGGCAGGAGGCCGGAGCGGCGAGGGGGTAGTCGAACTCCAGGCAGAAAGATGCTGCTCGCGAGAGAAAACTCCACGCCGGCGCAGCCCTCAGCGGCTCGCGCCTCACTCGCGGACGCCGTGAGCCGCCTCCCCTTTCCTAGACCGACACGCCGCCGCCATCTTGTTTACCGCCCTGCGCCGCGCCGTCGTCGCACGTCTCAACGGCGGACACGCCCCTCGCGGGGCTGACGTGCGCGGCAGTTGGCTGTAGCCTTAAGCCCCACCCCTCGAACCCGCCTCAATCACCAACGCGGATTGGGCTATTTAGATCTGGGTGGGCGTCCGAGCTGACATTGGACAGCTCGGGTTCCACCTGAGAAGGCGTGATCTATGTTTTCATTGGTTGTCTCAGACGCTGGTCAATGGGAGCTGGAGTAAGCAAGGGACTGTAAGGGAGCGGCCGAGGGCTGTGGCTTCAAGCCCCGCCCCTCAGTGGTTGGCGCTAGTGTGTGGGGGCGGGATTTTATTTGTAAGTGGCTGTCGTGGACGCCCGTCAGCAAGCGCGACTGGCCGGCGAAACCTTTCGGCTTGCGGTGGTGACCTCGGAGTTTCGGGCCTCGGGTTAGGGTTCACGCGCGTCAACGTCCTCCGGGGAACGGCCGCGACTGGAGGCCTGGGGGAGGGCGGAGAGAGAAGCTCGTGGATCCCTAAAGTGATCCAGCCCAGGCTTACTCTCTACGGCCTTGGGGGTGGGGTCAAAGGTCAAAAAGTAACCCAAACTTGACACTTCGGAACCTGGAGCGCCACTGAGGATCAGTGTAGGGACAGACTCCGGCCGAGCGCAGCTGGCGCCATAGAGAGCAGCTGGGCTGGTGAGAAGGTGATCAGCGGTTACGGGCGATTGACGTCAAATCTGACGGCATGAGTTCGATCCCCGTAAATTCACAAGGTGGCCCTAGAGAAATGTCTCCTGCAGGTTGACTCTGAACCTAAGCGCTCCGTGGCAAGCACGCGCGTGCGCGCACACACACAACACAGAGTTTTAAATAAGTTGTCAAAAAAGGTGGCTGGGTAAGATTGACGTCCCGCTGGCCTCATCTCACCTGCGCTGCAGTGTTTTGGGGGTGATTTGTTTGGTTTTTTTGGTCATTTTCTTTTTAATACTTTTTAATTTATATATGTGCCTTTTTTTACTTCACGTATGAAAATAAGGGTTGGGGTATGATGGAGGGGCGAGCCCACACCCTGCGTTACTCCACACACTGCTCCGTGCACACGTAGGTTACAACGTGCATAGATCCGTGTGTCTACGGTTCCCTCTGAGGCCGCTAGAGGGCGAGATGGCCTGCCAGAAGGAGTCTTGGGGGGGACCGAGAGACATAAGGGACAGACATTCCACGAAGCGTGGACAAAAGGGCTTGTCAAGCTAAACCTCTGTTCAAGCCCCAGAACTTACATGGAAGAAGGAGAGAACTGAGTTATGCAAGCACATAAGTTAAGAAAAAAGGATCAGAGAAACAGATCTGAAGACAGAAGTTGAGGGAAAACACAGACTAGACAAACAGAGAAAGAAGAGGGCTGGAGAGACTGGTCAGTGGTGAGGCACACTGGCTGCTCTTCTGGAGCACATAGGTTTGATAGCCAGCACCTATGTGGTGGCTAGGACTGTAAATCCACTTCCGGTGGATTCAGTGCCTCCCTCTGACCTTGGAAGGCACATGGCGTTCATACATACATGCAGCCAAAACACTCATACACATGAAAAAATAAAATTAAAAAATTTCAGGAAAAAGGCAGAGGAGACAAAGATGAAACACAGCTAGAGGGAATATGCCCCACTGCCCCCTCCCCCTTAGCTGCAGCCCACGAAGCCTCTCATAGGGAGACTCTGGATTTTCACCTTCCACTTCCTTCCTCTGACAGTGCCTCAAACTATGGCGGTAATAAGTCTCAAACAACTCCACC
Source organism: Grammomys surdaster (assembly GCF_004785775.1). Classification (NCBI taxonomy): domain Eukaryota; kingdom Metazoa; phylum Chordata; class Mammalia; order Rodentia; family Muridae; genus Grammomys; species Grammomys surdaster. Next base: position 691 of record NW_021623219.1, on the reverse strand, counting down.
TCCACCCTCGCCCTGACAGACACCAAGGACTCTAAGGCATCCTGGGATCTTCAGGGGCAGTAGGCATCATCCTAGGCTCTGCTTATTCTGTACCTGGAGCACCCCCAGTGTGACAGCTACACATGTCCCAAGACATTACCCTGAATTCTCTACGGGGAAGAGTTATCACTATGGTGAGAACTATGGGTCAGAGGCATAGTTAGAAATATTTGGAGATCTATTTGTTTTTTTTGTTTTTTTGTTTTTTTCGAGACAGGGTTTCTCTGTGTAGTTCTGGCTGTCCTGGAACTCACTCTGTAGACCAGGCTGGCCTCGAACTCAGAAATCCGCCTGCCTCTGCCTCTCAAGTGCTGGGATTAAAGGTGTGTGCCACTGCTGCCCAGCTCTATTTAGAGATTTATATTTGTGTGTGTGTGTGTGTGTGTGTGTATGTGTGTATGTGTGTGTGTCACATTCAGGACCCCACCACAGCCTCAGATACAGTGGAGCTGGAGCTACAGGTAGCTGTGACCAGCCATGTGAGTGCTGGAAACCAAATCTGTGACTTCTGGTAGAGCCAGGGAATTTTCTAACCCAGTACCACTTCAATAACATAAATTATCCCTGAGGAGCAGCAGACTCCAGACCATAGAAGCATACCAGGCATGGCGCTGGGGGAGGCAGATGCCACCAGGAGGAAAACACTTCAGAT
>NW_021623218.1:0-1656 GCF_004785775.1 Grammomys surdaster | reverse complement strand
GCTACACAAAGAAACCCTGTCTTGAATGACTAATATTACAAAACAGCGACAAGCATTTATAGCTTATGATGAGCACTTGTGGGAGACATGGAGGAAATCAGGATTTCTTTTAAAATTGTCTTTACATTATTATGTTTGTGTAGGTGTTCATGCCACAAGCACATATATTGGGGCCAGGGGACAACTTGAGGGATTTGGTTTCTCTCTTCCATCATGTGGTACTCCAGGAATTGAACTAGGTTGTCAGGCTTGGTAGTTAATTGTCTCTCCTTTAAGCCAGCACTTCTCAACCTTCCTAATGATTCCTATTGAACTTTAACACAGTTATCATGTGACACTGGGGGGTCACCACAGCCATAAAGTTACTTTCATTGATACTTCATAGCAGTAATTTTGCTACTGTTATGAATCGTGATTTAAGTATTTTTGAAGATAGCAGTTTGCCATAGGGGTCACGACCCATAGGTAGAGAACCACTGCCCTAAGCCATTTGGCCATGCCATAACACAGTTCGTTATTCCTTGTCATTTGGGGATTTTTGTTTTAGAGACAAGGTCTAACTATGTATACCTGGCTAACCTTGTTTTCACTGTATAAATAAGGCTGGCCTGGAACCCAGAGAGATCTGCTTGTCTTTCCTCCTAAATGCTGGGATTAAAGGTGTACATTACTATACTTGGACTTTAAATTTTATAAGTTTTTAACTTTATCAGAGTGTGTGTGCGTGCCTGTGTGTGCATGTGTGTGCACTCGTCTGCGTGGGTGTATGTATGCATGTGCACATGCTAAACCATCTTGTCAGCTCCATCTTTTTCTTTGGTGAGACATCACTCTCTATGAAGCTTTCCTGACCCAGTCTCCTGATTTTGGGCATCTGCCATCACGTCTGGCTTGAGAATTTTCTAAGGTTTACCTTTAACAATTATTTGGTTCTCGGTCTCTTCCAGCTTTATATCAAATGTGGCAAATGTGACATTTTGGGGAAAACTTCTGGCCATCAGGGTTATCCTGTCTTCCCTTCTTGGAGTCCAGATGGCTCTTTGGCATAATGAGAATGAGAGACTGGTAGACACAGGGGCTGAAAACTCTGGTGTCCTCAGTAAACTGCTCAGTAAATACACCTGCAGAGAGGATTGCCCAGTGGAATCAGTGAAGAGTAACACCTCCGCAGCCTGGCACGTGTGTACTCCAGACAAGGGGCTTTCGAAAGAAACCCAGGAGTGGCTGCATCTGTTCTTCACCCAGGACAGAGCGGAGCACTCATTGCTCTCATTCAGGGTCAAAATAACTCACCATCTTCCTGCCCCTCCCATCATATTCAGAGACAGAATGGAGTCCCTGACCCAGGTCAAAGGGCACCTCGTTCATCCTACTGTAATGGACTCATCAGGCAGAGATTGGTTAAGTACATTTTCCCTGTGCAGAGGACTAGTCCAAGGCTGTTCTGGATTTTTTTTTTTAAAGGAGGCATTGAGACTGTCTTCTGTAACCCAGGTTGCTAAGTATGTCGACATATAAAACCAACTAAATATGTGTGGGCTCTGAGAAGTATTTGGCCTCTGATTGGACCATCTCTCTCACAATACCTAAGAACCAGGCACCAGAGAGTTGGCAGTTAAGAGAGAAGGCAGTATATAAAGCACTGGGTATGGTAGC
>NW_021623217.1:0-1376 GCF_004785775.1 Grammomys surdaster | reverse complement strand
AGCACTTGTGGGAGACATGGAGGAAATCAGCATTTCTTTTAAAATTGTCTTTACATTATTATGTTTGTGTAGGTGTTCATGCCACAAGCACATATATGGAGGTCAGGGGACAACTTGAGGGATTTGGTATGTCTCCTCCATCATATGGTACTCCAGGAATTGAACTAGGTTGTCAGGCTTGGTAGTTAATTGTCTCTCCTTTAAGCCAGCACTTCTCAACCTTCCAAATAATTCCTATTGAACTTTAACACAGTTCTCATGTGACACTGGGGGGTCACCCCAGCCATAAAGTTACTTTCATTGATACTTCATAACAGTAATTTTGCTACTGTTATGAATCGTGATTTAAGTATTTTTGAAGATAGCAGTTTGCCACAGGGGTCACGACCCATAGGTAGAGAAACACTGCCTTAAGCCATTTTGCCACCTCATAACACAGTTCGTTATTCCTTGTCATTTGGGGATTTTTGTTTTAGGGACAAGGTCTCACTATGTATACCCAGCTAACCTTGCATTCACTGTATAAATAAGGCTGGCCTGGAACCCAGAGAGATCTGCTTGTCTTTCCTCCTAAATGCTGGGATTAAAGGTGTGCATTACTATACCTGGCCTTTAAATTTTATAATTTTTTAACTTTATCAGTGTGTGTGTGTGTGCATGCCTGTGTGTGCGTGTGCGTGCACTCATCTGCATGGGTGTATGTATGCATGTGCACATGCTAAACCATCTTGTCAGCTCCATCTTTTTCTTTGGTGAGACAGCACCCTCTATGAAGCTTTCCTGACCCAGTCTCCTGGTTTTGGGCATCTGCCATCAGGTCTGGCTTGAGAATTTTCTAAGGTTTACCTTTAACAATTATTTGGTTCTTGGTCTCTTCCAGCTTCATATCAAATGTGGCAAATGTGACATTTTGGGGAAAATTTCTGGCCATCAGGGTTATCCTGTCTTCCCTTCTTGGGGTCCAGATGGCTCTTTGGCATGAGAATGAGAGACTGGTAGACACAGGGGTGGAAAATTCTGGTGTCCTCAGTAAGCTGCTCAGTAAATACACCTGCAGAGAGGATTGCCCAGTGGAATCAGTGAAGAGTAACACCTCTGCAGCCTGGCACATGTGCACTCAAGACAAAGGGCTTTCGAAAGAAAGCCAGGAGTGGCTGCATCTGTTCTTTACCCAGGACAGAGCGGAGCACTCATTGCTCTCATTCAGGGTCAAAATAACTCACCATCTTCCTGCCCCTCCTATCATATTCAGAGACAGAGTCCCTGACCCAGGTCAAAGGGCGCCTCATTCATCCTACTGTAATGGACTCACCAGGCAGAGATTGGTCAAGTACAATTTCCCTGTGCAGAGGACTAGTCCAGGGCTGTTCTGGATT
>NW_021623216.1:0-3041 GCF_004785775.1 Grammomys surdaster | reverse complement strand
GTGAAATCTGGCTACTTCCTGCTGGCATTGGGGGCGACGTGTCTCTAGGGGGAACCTAGAAGAATGGACATGGGAGATGTTTGTCCCGTCTTAGAAGAGCTGGCTGTTTTCTGATGTCCAGGGTCAGGTCCAGTAGAAGCAGCTGTGTCTGTGTGTGTGGCAGGAGATGGAGCATCTGAAGGTTGTTTCCCTGGAGCTGTATTGGATGCACCTGGACTTGACAAGATGTAGGAAATAAGATTAAGAACACTTGGAGAAAGAATTTTTTTTTTTAAGATGTACATTTGAAACCCAGAGGGATACCACCCTTTATTATAGGTAGTAAGTAGGAATTTTAGGCAGATGTACTTATCTGGATGGTATCCATGAGAGGTAGAAATGAGTGGGTTTCCTGTAGCTTATAAGTTTACAAAAGAGATAACAGCTTGAGTTAACAACACAAGTAGTCTTTCAACTGAGTTTAGGTAGTGAGGTAACAGATAATGTCTTTGAAAACTTAGCTGTCAATGTAGTCAGAAGTATGGTAAAGAGTAAACAATCTACCAGTTATATATTATTTTTTAAAAAATGACAGAGTCCACTAGCCAACAGTTCCCATGGTTTCCATAGTCTCTTGGGTGAAGTCAGTCTTGCTTCCAAGCGTAGAAGCCACAGGGCTTTTTTCTGTGGAATGGGTACGCATGATATGAGAAATGACTTACCTTTATTTAGCCAAGTCATTTGACTCAGGGCGTCCCGTTGTGTTTGTCCACATACAATCTAGGCTGTATGTTCTAGGATTCAGGTGTCCAGGTCTTCTGAAACCATCTTGGGCTAACTGTTAGAGGCTTTGGGCATTCTGTCAGCCATAAACTTAAAATATATAATTAGCAGACTTCTGACAAGATTGAGAGCCATAAGGATTGGTTGTAACTGAATAGAATAGCAGTAGTAAAAATCTATCAAGACATGTTAGGAAAGAGTCTTAAGTAACTTTGGCGGGTTGCATAAGAAGAGAAAAGCACATTTTTGTATTAGCAAAGAAGCATTTTTGTTAAGAAAGCTGGATGGTAGGGCTGTCACAGGTTGGAGCTGTGAGTCGCGGTTGCTGCAGGCAGGTCAGGTCTGTGGGGCTGGCAGCATAGCTGTAGGGCGGGTCTTCCTGCTGGCAGCCGGAAGTCGCTGCTCAGTGACTCTGGTGGCTGCATTTAGGAAAAGTAAGCATGTCCCGTATCACCACAACCTTAGTTGTTTTTGTAGCGGTGCCAGGCGGCAGGATGTAAGGGGACAACCCAGAGCAGAGCTAAGAACCATAGAGGGAAGGGACCAGGCGAACCGGCTGACCGATCGCAGAGGAGGCGAGGGGAGCTAGCTGGGCCCTGGACCCGCTAGCTTTCCAGGCAAGGCACTGGAACCTCAGTTCCAGTCGACCCGCAAATGACGAAGGAGGAGGAAAGGGAAAAGGGCGCGAGAGACTGGCCCTTGGAAGAGACACCTGGGGACTATGGTCGGAGCCAGTGCTCCTGAGGCAGGGAAAACAATCTGTCCAGGCCTGGCCTGGGGTACTCAGCAGTGAGAAACTGTCTCGAGAGGAGAGGGGAAGTGTCTCATCTAAGGGGAGCCGTCCTAGAGAGGTTCAGGGAAGGACAGGGTTCACTCTAGCTCAAGGAATCTTTCCTGGGACCATGTGGAGGGTTACTCTGGTCAGTGGGGGATGGTGAAGCTTACCAGTTCTGGCTAGTGTGTGTGGAAGCTGCAGACATCCACTAGAGTCACAGTAATTCCCCCATTTTGGTTTAATTAAAAAGAAAAATTAGAAAGAGGCGTGGGGAGCAGGCAGAGTACATAGAAGGGGAGTAACGGAGGTAAATAAATGCACAGATATAGGGGATTTCTTTCCATTTACCGGACTGCTGGCAATATGTATTAAGACTCCGTAAAATAATGGGGTCTAGGGTGCCATTACGTGGCCACGTGGTCATCCCATTGTCTAAAGGGTACCCAATCCAGACTTTATTGCAAAGACGTATTAATTTGGAAGGCCTCAACTCAGGCGTTAATCGTAAAGATTTGAGGTTTTTCAGTAGACAGCCCAGTGGGGTGTCCGCCAGTATGGACGAAGACGATGAACCCATTGAGTGAGTTACCAAACTTAGCTTAGCGTCCTAAACTAATCTTTGGCAACAGAAATCAGGCACTGCTTATAATAATCGGGCCGTCGCGCGATTAAATAAGGGCCTCGACTGGGCTAACCCACCAGAAGTTAGCCAGTCAGGAGATAGCTCGGCTGGTACCAGCTTTTTGTGGAGCTGCAAGAGCTGAGGAGGGGTTACGAGCTATTCCAAGAGGGGAAATCACTCAATCGGTTCAAGGTCCTAGTTGAATAGCAGTTGTGGTTCGGCTAGAGGCCAGACACATGTGCTGGGGCAAAAACCAGCCCTGTGGTCCAGGAAGCGGTGGCCAGACGCAAACCCGGAGTCCAGGGCCCCTCACACGAACCAGAAGCTCCCTATGGATTAAAAGCCGGTGTGTGCATGAAATTGTGCAGTCCGGTACCTGGGAGGTGGAACCGAACCGGGGACCTGTGTGTCTGTCTGGGTATCTAGGCCACACGGCAGAGCACAGACTGGGGGAGGGGTGGGCCGAAACGGCACAGCTCACGTGGTGGAAGTTGGGCGAGTCTCAGCAGACACGGTGAAAAAGGCGGGTTGCGCAGGGGTGTAGCAGTCACGGGCTGGTGGAGCTGAGGCTGAAGTGGCGGTATGGCTGCAGCGGCGGGAATGGCGGACCACGTGGGCCTCGGAGCAGCAGCAGATGAAGTCTGAGTGGTCATTGTGTCTATCTTGTACGGTCGCAGCAGCTGAGGTCCCCGAAGTCTTCGTATCCCGGGTTTCGGCACCAATGAAAGGATTTCCACAGCGCAGCTTGGGACAGATCACAGCAGGCCAAGATGGTTCCACGAGGGGAGGTTTATTAAGAGAGTGGGAGAGCAAGAGGAGAGAGAGAGAGAAGTAGAGAGGAGTAGAGGCCGGCCATGACCACGTGGAGAGAGGGGGAAGAGA
>NW_021623215.1:9645-15877 GCF_004785775.1 Grammomys surdaster | reverse complement strand
CTCTACCTGCTTTCCTTCCCCCAAGGATGTCATACAGTTCAGGCTAGGTTTCATCACATTTCTGTCTCTGAGGTAGCCAGGTAAACAGTGTTGCTCCTTGTAGCCAGCAGATTTTGATGAGTTACACTTGAATTCAAGATGAGTTTCCATTATTTGGGGGTTCTATGTACTTTTTCAAACACAGGGAAATGATGTACTCATTTTAGAATTCTGAAGTTTATTTTGGAATGTTCCTCTCATTATTTGATAGATTCTGAAACTGTTATATATTTATATAACAGTTTTATATTCCTAGTGTTTTCTTATGTAGACCAGGTAGAGGAGCCTTGGAACGGGCTGCCACTTGCAGCTGTGAGCCGAGGGGAAGTGGGTGCTGTGTGTCCATGAAACCCAGAGAGAGTCTGCACTGCTCAGGAGGTTAAGATTACTATTGCGGTGATAAAACACTGTGACCAAAAGAATGTTGGAGAGGAAAGGGTTTATTGGTTTATACTTCTGTATTGTAGTCCATATTTGAAGAAAGTCAGGACAGGAACTTATGAAGGGCAGGAACTTTAAGACAGGAGCCAATGCAAAGTCCATGAAGAAGGAGTGTTGCTTCCTAGTTTGTCCAATCTGTTAATAGAACCCAGAACCATCAGCCTGTGGTGGCCTCACCGAGATTGGGCTGGGCCCTCCCCATTAATCATAATGCCCTGCAGGCTTGCCTACAGCCTGATTTTATGGAAACATTTTCTCAACTGAAGCTCCCTCCTCTCTGGTGACTCTAGCTTGTGTCAAGTTGAGATAAAACTAGCCAGCAGAGAGTACGTGTAGGAAGAAGGCTTTAGAAAATCGCTTTTTGTGTTCTGACCCAGGAAAAGGCCCACATGTGAAATTAAGACTAACTGCTGTTCTCAAACCTCTTAATGCCTATGTCACGAAATATCTTGTTTCCCTTTGTTGTTGTGGCTTTGTTCATTCATATTAGCTTTGTTCATTCATATTACCAGAGGTTTGTGAGTTAAAAAAGCATCCTCCAGAGAAGCTGAGACTAAGTTTCTTCATTATGAAGGCACAGCTGTATAACTTCCTGTCTGCCCTGCCTGTGTCCCTGGGCCTGCTTGCACTCACCCCAGGCTTCTGAGGCTTCTGTGTCTAGAGTCTGCTGGGCTGCCTGTGGGCCAGGCTAAACAGTCCTTACCCAGTTACCTCGGTAATGCTTCCTGGGTATAGCACGTTCCCCAGTTAGCTCTCTCATAGGGCTATTGTCCTCACCAGTGTGACGGCTTTTCTCTAAACCCAGGTCTCACTGTGTAGCTCTAGCTGCCCTCCTGATTGCTGGTATGACAGATGTATACTGGTCTGCCTGGCTCATTAATATGATTTTAAAAAGTAGTTTGAAACTAAAATGCGATGACATGATTTCCATATTTCCTTTCCTACCCCCTGTCCCCACCACGTACACCACTCACCTTGCTCTCTCAGATTCACTCATGTTTCTAGCCTTTTTTTTTCTAATTGCATATAAATATACAGATAATGTAATTATAGATAAATACACAGATATATTCCTAAATATGCAGCCTTCTCAGTCCTTGTAATGTTACTTGTATGTATGTTCTTAGGGCTGACTACTAACCAGCTGGAGTGCTCGTCCCTGGCGAAGACTGTCCCCTGCTCTCAGTGTTCCTTAGTTGTCCACACACTTTGGTCTAGGGCTGGGGCCCTGTGAGATCTCCCCTTCTATGTCAGTGCTGTCATTGTTCAGGGCCTGTTTAGGCGCCTGTGTCGTTGAGCTTCCTCCTGACATTTCTAGGACACAGTCTTACAGCAGACATCCTGTTCTCTCTGGCTCTTGCAGTGTTCCACCCCTTCTTATGAGATGCTCCCTGAGCCTTGGTGCAGGATGTTGTAGATGGATGATGGGCAGGGCATCCCTGTGGTTTTCTGTAGTGGTTTCTGTTGCAAAGATGTTTCCTTGTTGAGGGATAAGAGCTGTATTTATTTTTGTATATTTACAATGCATAGAGGACTTATGCTGCTTTAATAAAGTGATTTATTAATACAATTTTAAACATTTCTGTATTTCATATTTCCATTTTTTTTTAATAAAAAAAATTCTTGTGTGTGCCAGCAAGGGTATGGAGTTCAGAGGACAGCTCTCAGGATTGGTTCTCTCCTGCCATCTTGTGGGGTCCAGGGATCAAACTCAGCCTGTCAGCACTACACATATGCACCTCTACATGTCACACAGGAATAATTTAATATTCATAATGACCTGTGGAATCTATCACTTTTATTAGCTCATAGAAGATATGCAAACGCAATCTCTTCCCTCTCAGCCCTATAATCTGGTAAAGTGTGTGACAAGCAGCTTTGCAAGGCTTAGCAGAGTTATTAATGTGCCAGACCAAAGACTTAGTTAACTTAAAAAGATTGCTGCCTGGCCTGATGGATGAAATTAAGAATACTGGTTGATAAAAAATGTTTCTTTTAAGCCGGGCGGTGGTGGCGCACGCCTGTAATTCCAGCACTTGGGAGGCAGAGGCAGGCGGATTTCTGAGTTCGAGGACAGCCAGGGCTACACAGAGAAACCCTGTCTCGAAAAACCAAAAAAAAAAAAAAAAAGTTTCTTTTAAACTAAAAATTATGCAAATGGGACTTCATGAGCACCACGGAAAATCCAGTGCCTGTGGGGAAAGGGAGCTTAAAGAGAAGGAAGAGGTGTGTTACAAATTATATAGGTAGCAGATGCAGGGTGCTAGATAGGGCCAAAAGGACAGTATATGAGTGGTTAGAGGTCTTAAAATATTGATCCTATTTATTAGGGGATGGGAGAGTCCTTACCTGATCTAAGGGCCATGGTAAGAACCTAGTTATAAAAATGCATGTTTGGTCCAGACATTCCTTTCAGAAGATACTTACAGAACTGAGATAGCACATAGGCTGTTTATGGAGGCCGGCGATATGTAGCCCAGGCTGGCTTCCCACTCACAGTAGCTACTCTACCTTTTTACCTCCTTCCGTATATCTTGGTTTCAGCCCTTAGCTCTAAAGCCCATGTTCATGCACACCCATTGCTAGGCAAGCTTTGTTGGAGGGAGAAAAATTATTCCAGAAGCCAAGGCTGGGTTGGTATACTGCGTGTTGTGCAGCCCTGAGGGCCTGAGTGTCATCCCTAGAACCCATGTAAAAAAGCCAGGTATGGTGGTACACACTCAGTAACCCCAGCACTGGGAAGGTGGAGATAGACGGAGCCCGGGACCCATGAGAAAGATCCTGTCTCAAAACACAAAACACAAGCACTTGAGGAATGATATCTGAGATGGACCTTTGACCTCTAATCATGTGCTCGTGCCCCTACCTGCACAGATGTACACAAAAATATATGAGAAACCCTGAGGTATTGAATAATGAGTAAAGCCAATGGAAAGCCTACCATTACTAAGAAATTAATGATAAAACAGCCACTACTAGCCCAGAATACCCACTGACAGCCGTTAATGCTATCATTATAAGCCTTATGTTGCTTGTTTGAAGTCTTCCCCATGTGTGTTTTGAGAGAATTGCATTTCTTCTAGTAATAGCTGAGTGTGTACATCTGAGTTTGTTTTTGCCTGTCTTTTTGAGACAGGGTCTCACTATGTAGCCTTAGCTGCTCTGGAACCTTATAGACCAGGCTGGCCTCGAACTCAGAGAGATCCACCTGCGAGCTCAAGTGTTGGGATTAAAGTTGTAAACCACCATGCCCATGCCCAGAGAATATGTAGTTTTTTGGGGTTGTTTTGTTCGATTATCTCAAAAAATAAATAAATAAATAAATAAATAAATAAAATTGGCCCAACTTAATACTGTTTCTGAAGACCAAATTAATCTCCAGAGTAGGAAACATTTTATTTATTTATTTATTTATTTATTTATTTATTTATTTGGTTTTTCAAGACAGGGTTTCTCTGTGTAGCCCTGGCTGTCCTGGAACTCACTCTGTAGACCAGGCTGGCCTTGAACTCAGAAATCCACCTGCCTCTGCCTCCCAAGTGCTGGGATTACAGCCGTGCGCCACCACCACCTGGCTATTTTTATTTTTAAATTGTGTGTGCCAGTGTTGAGGTGTATGACCATGTGAGTGTGGGTGCCCACAGGGTCCAGAAGAGGCTGTTAGGTTCCCTAGAACTGACGTTGCAGGTAGCTGTGATCTGCCTGGTGTGAATGCTGTGAATTGAACTCAAGTCCTTAACAAGAGCAGTGTGTATGTACCCTGAGTCATCTCTCCAGCCCTGATTTTGTTGTTTTAAAATGGAGTCTCACTATGTGGCTGAGATTGGCCTAGGCTTGCTTAGAATTTACATTCTCCCTGCATCAGTCTCCCAAGTACTAGGATTACAAATGTGTGGTACCATAACCACTGAAAGGTAGGCGTTTGACATGGTAGGCACTTCCCATGGGCTGTGGGTTACTTGGAAACTGGTGCCTGTTTAGTAATGTGAAATTCACCCGTGCTATCTACGTGTATGCCGATTCAGTTTCCAGCTTGTCAAGGATAGCCACAGTGATAACTCAGGTCCATGTGCACACCCCAAATATCAGTCCTGTTGGAACAAATGCAGAATGCAAGCCCACAAAAACAGATTCTGATATCTGGGTTGATATGGTGCGGGCTAAACAATTTGGAAATAATGCTTCCAATATCCCACTGCATCCAGAACTCCCTGTCAGTTCTTCAGCTGGGTACAGCTAAGAGAAGAGACAAGTTGTTCAATTAATCCTGAAAATGAATAAAAGCTGTATGGGGAAGTAGTAGGAAAGAACGGGGATCAGAAGGTGTGTGGGGGGGCCACAGTGTCTCCAGTTAGTGAGGCGAGAGACACAGCTCGGGGAGTAAGAGCATCAGCAGCTCTTGCAGATGACCTAAGTTTGATTCCCAGTTCCTACGTGGTAGCTTACAACCATCTATAACTCCAATTCCCAGGGATCCTCTGGCCTCGGTAGGCACCAGAAATGTATGTACACATACATACATGCAGGCAAATACTCATCATACATAAAACAAAAATAATTTTAAAAAATATGAAAACAAGATTCAATGTCATCAGTAATTAAAAATACAAGTGAAGAGTTCAGAAGACAGCTCAGCAGTTAAAAGCACTAACCACCAACCTGTTCCATCCCCAGGACCCACATGGTGGAAGGAGAGAACCAGACTGAGCAAGCTGTTCTCAACCTCCGTACACACACTGTGGTATGCTCACTGCCCCCTCCCCATACAACATAAATAAGATAAAAAGTTAAGTATATACGAAGATCTCTGTAAGATGTCGTCACCTACACTGATGACAGAAATAAGAACCCTGATTGATAGCTGTGGGGTGGAGAACCATAAGGAACAAGCACACAGGAAAGCGAGTTGAATATCGCTGAGAAATGGATGCTGTGCACTGGGAAAGACACCAGTATGCTGATTACCACCATTTACAACAGCAAGAGCAAATGGTGACTCAACACCACAGCAGGGGAGTGATGGACATGTTAGTGTCCCCACAGTGAAGCACAGATGCAGGCTGCTCAAACACTGGAGGAGAATGCCTTCAGTACAGTGAAGCTGGCTGGCCTGGAACTCGGGGAGACCCATTTGCCTCTGCCTCTTGAGTGTTGAGATTAAAGGGGTGTGTCCTGCATACCTTGGTGGTGGTAACCAACAGCTTTCCAGTTGAAGACCCACTCAACAACCGAGAAACTGACTGGAAATCCAGCAAACTTCCCAGGGCGAGTGATCTTGATCCTAGAGGAGAACCTACACCGCCTCCTTACTAAACCAGCATGATTCCTAACTACTTTCTCAAACAGATAAGTGCAGTTCTTAACCCCTCATCAAGGAAATTTCTCTGCAGTGGACAGACACCATTACAGAAATCCACAGCCAATCAAAATGCTGAGCTGTGGAGCCCAGGCCCAGTGGATAATCTGCGTCATAGCCACCCACCCCTAAGGCTTGGGGGTCATTCAGAACAGTAGACAGGAAGACTAAGAGCCAGGGGATCGGGGGATTGTGTCACCTCGTAATGTCAGAAGCTACACCTATAAAGTCTTACCAACATGACGACTGCTTAAACTGGAGCTGAACAAAACCAACTGGAGACATGCTGAAGAGTCTGGGAGAGCCCATGTGTCCTCAGCCCTGCACACAACTGAGGAACACCTGGAGCGGGCAGAGTGATGTGTTTATAAAAAGATAAAGAGAGGGGAGATACGT
>NW_021623215.1:8857-9545 GCF_004785775.1 Grammomys surdaster | reverse complement strand
GGGGGAAGGGAGGAGGGAAGGGAAGAGCCCAAGAGAGCAAGAAAGGAACGAGATCAAGAGAGAGAGGAGGGGGCAAGCAGCCCCTGTTATAGTGGGCAGGCCTACCTGGGGGTTGCCAGGTAACTGTGGGGGTGGAGTTTACACAGAATGCTAGCCTTCTCGAGGGAAGAGCATACCAATTGTTTACCAATACCAAATGCTCATCCCTGAAAACATACAAGTAACATTGTACATACCGAGCAGGGTTTATTAGGAATATATATGTATGCATATATGAGTATGGAACAATAATTAATGAAAAAAGGGGTCATGAATTTGAAAGAGCAAGGAGTATATGGGAGGATATGGGAGGGCAAAAGGGAAGGAGAAATGATGTCATTCTAATCTGAAAAAAAAATACTTTCCTTTTTAAAGAAGAAAATATAGTTGGGCAGTGATAGCGTACACCTTTAATCCCAGCACTCAGAACACTGGAGCTGGTGGATTTCTGAATCCAAGGCCAGTCTGGTCTACAGAGCAAGTTCCAATATAGCCAGGGCTACACAGAGAAACCTTGTCTCAAAAACAACAAGAACAAATTTTAATTTTAAAAAAGAAAATACTCGAAAAAAATGTAACTTTGAGTTTGTTAACATAAATTGATAATCTGAACAAAACTTGGCAGGTTTTCCGTAAAGTTTTACCTTCT
>NW_021623215.1:5427-8757 GCF_004785775.1 Grammomys surdaster | reverse complement strand
TTTAAGGAGACCTTTTGTTTTTTTTTTTATTTATTTTATGTATGTGAGTACACTGTAGCTGTCTTCAGACACACCAGAAGAGGGCATCAGATTCCATTACAGATGGTTGTGAGCCACCATGTGGTTGCTGGGATTTGAACTCAGGACCTCTGGAAGAGCAGTCAGTGCTCTTAACCGCTGAGCCATCTCTCCAGCCCCAAGTTTTACCTTCTAAGAAGGTGTTTTCAAACATCAAAGTTATCTTTAACACCTAAATCTAATGATAACAAACCATAAAAGAACAAAGGACTGCTGCCGTGCCTTGCTAAAATAATACTTTTTGACAACCTTGTAGAGACGCATTTCCCCTACATAAAGTTCATGCATTTGAAGTACACTAATCACGGAGTAGCCCAGTGGTAGGGAACACCTAACATGTACATGGCCCTGGGTTCAATCCCTGGCACCAACAAAGTAAGTATACTCTGATGGCTTTAGTGTTCTAAGTTATACAATATTTCATTTTAGAGTACTTTCTTTTAGAAAGTTCTTTGTGTGCGTGTGTGTATGTGTGTGTGTTCACATGCATGCAATGCTCACAGAGGCCAGAGGAGGGCGCCAGGTACTCTAGAACTGCAGCTACAGTGTGCTTGAATCAACATGTGGCTGCTGAAAAACAAACTCAGATCCTCTGCAAGAGCAGCAGGTACTGTTAACCACTGAGCCACCCTGCTCCTAAAGTAACCTCACACCTGTTGGTTGTCACCCCAGGCCCTTCTTTCCCCAGCTCCAGGTCCCCACTCACTAATCCGGCTTTCTGTCTTCACTGTGCTATCTGTACCATCTCCTGAGCCCCAGTTTTTGTTTTTTGTTTTGTTTTATAGTCCAGGTTATCCTTGAGTCACTAGGATGACCTAGAACTTCTGATCCTCCTGCCTCACTTCCTGTGTGCTGCCACACACCCTTTTTTCAGTATCAATCTAATCACTTACAATGTTCCTTGTTTTGCCTACTCGACTCCTACTAATGGACTCTTAATTTGTTTATATTTTCCCTAAGTCCCTACTTATGGCTTAGTGATAATCCAATTATGTCTTTTAAATTTAAAAAGGAGGCTCTTAGTTAAAGGATTTTGGCAGCTTTGTGTTTTCAATGCAGTAATCTTTACAACTAAAGGTTGTAGGACAAACAGGCCCATCTTAAAGGTAGAGTTTGGGGCGCATCCTTGAATCTGAAGGGTTCAATTTGTGCACACTTCATTTGTATGAACTGGCAAGTTTATATTTTTGCCTAGTGTAACAAATTTGTTATTTGTGATTTGAATTTGTGATTGTGAATTCTCCCTGAAGCGAGTGGCTTGGCCATACCTCTGTGAATGTTTCAAGACGGGAGGACTGAGTGTCAGCTGTGATCGGGACTGCTGTGGTTTTGTGGAGCTGGCAAATCATTTAGAATCTGGGCAGTGTGCCTCTGACCTGGGTAGGTTTGTCTAAATTAAGAATACAGGCTAATGTTTTGCATATCTTCAGTCTGATGCGTTGTTATATCACATTTCGTCTGAAGTCTCAAATTGACACACATTAACCTATACATTTTCAAACCTTTTCAAAATTATAGTTGATATGAGCTTGGTACTAAACTACCTTACTGCGGTTCAGAAGCTGGCAAATATAATAAGTGTTTCCATGGAAACCTTAATGTAATATTCCCTTGCTTTCATTTAAGTTTCGATTTTAATATTGCATTAACATTTTTGCATTTAGTGGGTAGATACTTGAATTAATATTAAAGTGCCCACTCTAATATAAATAAAATATAAGGAATAAAAATGTGATTTTTCTTCTGAGGCGCAAATGAGCACATAACCCAGGATGATGTAGAAATAACAGTACTTGAGTTTTATATTAACTGGGTTCCATTCATTTATTTCAGAAATTCTTAAGGGATCCCTGTGAAATAAGAAGGAATGTTTGTGGATGGCTGTGTAGTCTGTGTCTTTAACATGTATTGTACAATTCCTGATTCCTGGAGCCCTGTTGGAAGGTCATCACTGTGACCTGATTTATTCTTCTACTTCTTCTGACTACATGACCTCTAAATCCTCCTGTCTTCTGTAAGTCCCTATTAGTGTCACTTAAGGGCCATACAGTGTATCTTACTTAAAACAGTGGTTATAACATGGAGTAAGGCTTATCCATTTGAATCCATTGTACAAAAATCTAACATGCCACAGATAAATGATAGTATATACAGTATGCCTGATAAGGGTGTAAATGCAGTATTGAAAATCTAAATAAGTTGGGCTGGAGAGATGCCTCAGTGGGTAAGAGCACCAACTGCTCTTCCAGAGGTCCTGAATTCAGTTCCCAGCAAACACATGGTGGCTCACAACCATCTGTAACAGGATCCAATTCCCTCTTTCGGTGTATCTGAAGGCAGCTACAGTGTACTCATACACATGAAATAAATAAAATAAGTCTTTAACATATATATGAAATAAATAAAGTCTTAAAAAAACCCTCATTGGAAAAAAAAAAGAGAAAATCTAAATAAGTCAGGTTGAGGGGAGCTCAGTGGGTAAGTTCTTGTTGCCCTGCAAGCAAAGTACCAGCACCCACATAAAAGCTGGACACGATGGCACACCTCTGTATCCCCAGCTGTGGCAGCAAAGGGAGACAGGTAGATCCTGTGGGCTTGCTGGCCAGCCAGGCTAACCAAAGTGGTGCGCTCAGGTTTAGTGGGAGACTTTGTCTCAGAAGTAAAGTGGGGGAGGGGCTAGAAATGGCTCAATAGTTGTCCTTATAGAGGACCAGGGCTCAACTCCTAGCATATGTGTGGCAGCTCACAACCATCTATAACCCCAGGTCTAGGGATTCAGTGACCTTCTACCCTCCGTGGACACTGCATTCATGTGACACACAGACAAATATGCTGGCAAAACATTCATACATATAAATTTAATTGATTGATTATTGATTAAAAATAAAGGGCAAAGCAATGTAGGAAGATACCTAGTGTTACCTGTGGCTTACACACACACACACACAAACACACACACTTGCATATGTCCACATACACGATGAGTCTAAAAATAAACAAATAAAATCTTAAGTAAATTTTTTTGAAGAAAAAAAGAAAATACAAATATCAGTTGTAGTGGTTTGAATAAGAATGGCCCCATAACAGCTGGGCGGTGGTGGCGCACGCCTTTAATCCCAGTACTTGGGAGGCAGAGGCAGGTGGATTTCTGAGTTCAAGGCCAGCCTGGTCTACAGAGTGAGTTCCAGGACAGCCTGGGCTACACAGAGAAACCCTGTCTTGAAAAACCAAAAAAAAAAAAAAAAAAAGAAA
>NW_021623215.1:0-5327 GCF_004785775.1 Grammomys surdaster | reverse complement strand
TGGGAGGCAGAGGCAGGTGGATTTCTGAGTTCAAGGCCAGCCTGGAATTCACTCTGTAGACCAGGCTGGCCTGGGCTACACAGAACCCTCTTTTTTTGAAAAACAAAAAAAAAAAAAAAAAAGAAAAGGAAAAGAGTGTCCCCATAGCGTCATATATTTGCTTAGTCATCAGCGAGATCAGAGTGGTACTTCTTAAAGAGGGTTAGGAGGCGTGGCCTTGTTGGAGTAGATGCCACCTTATTGGAGGAAGTGTGTCACTGGAGGGTGGGCTTTGAGGCTTTAATAGCCTAAGCCAGGCCCAATATAACTCTCTTCCTGCTGCCTACAGGTCTGGACGTAGAACTCTCAGCTGCTTCTCCAGCACCATGTCTGTCTGCCTGCCTGTTCCTCACGATGATAAACCAAACTTCTAAAATTGTAAGCCAGCCTTAGTTAAATGTTTTCCTTTATAAGAGTTGCTGTGTTCAAGGTGTCTCTTCACAGCAATAGAACACTGGCAAAGACACATGTATAAAATGTGTAGGCAATGGAAGGTATGGTTGGAATGAACACATGGGTGTCAGTCGTCTGCAGTTGTTGAGTTGGACACTGTGATGGGTACCTGTGATCCCAGCATGAGGGGGGCTAAGGGAGGAGGATTGCCTCGAGCTGGAGGCCAGCCTGGAATTATATCAGTATTAAATATGGAGACAGACTGAAAGTATGCACACACGGGCACACATACACACACCCCACATACGATAATAAGTAATTTCCAAATTATTACATCAGGTTTGTGGTAGCTTGCAAGAAAATAGCCCCCATAAACTCACAGAGAGTGAGTGGCAGTATTAGGAGGTGTGGCCTTGTTGGAGTGGGTGTGGCCTTATGGAGGATGTGTGTCATTTGAGGTGGGCTTTGAGGTCTCAGATGCTCAAGCCAGTCCCAATGTCTAGTTCCTCCCTTCCTGCTGCCTCCAGATCTGGATGCAGAGCTCTCAGCTCCTTCTCCAGCACCATGTCTACCTGCACGCTGCCATGCTTCCCACCATGATGATAATGGACTTAATCTCTGAAACTGTAAGTCAGCCCCAATTAAATGTTGTCCTTTATAAGAGTTGCCTTGGTCATGGTGTCTCTTCACAGCGATAAAACCCTGACTAAGACAAGGCTGGTGGTGTGGCTGAGTTGGTAGAATTTATACCTAGCTTGCCCCAGGCCTTGAGTTCAATCTCCAACACAGCATACAGTAAGTAAGTGGCACATCCCTGCAACCCCATGCTCCAGAGGTAGAAGCAAGGAGAGTAAAAGGCAGGCCAGCCTGGGTTATTCGAAGCCCTGTCTTAAGTAAAAAAATAAAAAACAAATAAAATACCTCAGACTGTCACATCTTATAACTTAGCATGCATTTCTCTACCTAAATGCAATCATTTTGAGAAAAATTCCTGACACCAGTCCTTCATCTGTTTTCAGTCATTCTCTTAAGGGTGGTTTCCAGTCAGACCTGTATACGGTCCTTAGACCCCACCGGCATGTCCCTTTCTCCAAAGAGCTGTTGCTGGCTTCCCCTGACCCACGCCTGGCCCGGTCACTCTCCTTTGTCCCCCTGTGAGTCCTCAGCTTTGCATGCAGATTTTCTTGTGTTAATGTTGGGCCTGCAAGATGGTTTAACAGCCAAGCCTGATTCCCCAAATCTGATCCTTAGGGCCCAACTCCTTCAGGCTGCCCTCTGACCACCATACATGGGTGGTGGGTCACACACCTACACATACACACACACACACACACACCACACATATACACACCACACACAGACACTAAATGTATAATATAAAAAATCTTAAAATATGTTCACAGGTTGGAGAGTTGGCTTAGTGGTTAATAACACTTGTTCTTGCAAAGGACCTGGATTCAATTCCTAAAACCACAGATGGTCTGTAGCCGACTGTAACTCCAGTTCTAGGGGTCCAGAACTCTGTTCTGGCCTCTCTGGGCACTGCATTCATATGATGACAGATGTGCATGCAGGCAAAACACCCATACACATAAAATTGAAAATAAATAATTAGCTTTGCATGGTGACACATGCTTTTAATCCCAGCACTCAGGAGGCTGAGGAAGCCAGATCCCTATGAGTTTGAGGGCAGCCATGGCCCATGTAGGGAATTCCAGGACAGCCAAGTCGTCATAGTGAGGCCCCATCTCAAATAAATAAATAAGAAGAACCCCACAAGATTATTCTTTTACCCTTACTTCTACTTTTGCTTCTAAGTCAGGTTACTGCTAAACAGGAGTAAAACACTCGACTGTTACAGCTACACCTGCTCCAGCTACTCCCAAATCTCTGCTTCTTTACTTTTCTTCTTTCACTATTGAGTATTTCTTCTGTTGGCAACCTAGAAAAGGATGGGCCAGAGAGCTTTGCTTGATAGTTTTAGGTAGTCCATCTGCTAGCAGTGTTTATTAGGCCCTCCCTCCATGGGAAGAACATACCTCAGAAGGCACAGTGAACCAGGGCGATATGGGGAGTGGTTGGCACACCTCCATGTCACTTTCAACTAGCATTCCTCCTGGCCAAATCAGCGCAGTGATCCCAGGGGCGAGGAAATGAAGCTAACCCACTAGCATCTCTCCAGGTAAGCAGAGAACGCTCCCATGCCTTCATCAGCTTGGCATGCAGCCATTGTGATGGCTTTCTTTATGTGGTGGCTGATGCCTGAGTAGGGCAGTGACAGATCTAGACCTCAGACCCAAATCCTAGACACCCTGAACTCAAAACATTTCTTTTAGGGAACCATCAAAAGAGCTACCTTGAGGAAGACTATCTCCTTCAGGACTGGCATTGATTCTATGATTTTATTTAGCTTAATCTATTGAGCTGTTCAAGGCTAAATCCCAGCACTTGAGAGGTAGAGGCATGAGGACCTAGTACTCAGAGTTATCCTCCAGTACAAAGCAAGTTCAAGGCCAGCCTCAGCTAAATCCTTCATGTCCTATGAGGCCTCTCTGATCTCCTCCTTGGCCAGAGCTAGTGTCTGCAGACTTACAGTGTCCTCCACTTGAGCTTGGGTACTATCTGGGCTAACCTCCTAGTTAGTTCCCAGAGAACTAGTTTTCAATCCTATACTGTTATAGCTTCCACTGAATTTGTTGCTTTATTGCTTGCATAGGAGGCGCTCAGTAATCAATGGCTGTTGGTGGGAGAATAGGAAGCAGACTGTTCCTGAACAGTGTAGGTAGAAAACAACTGTAGTGTGAGTGGGGGCAGCTGAATTTCCTGGCCAGTGACACCGTTCGTTTGTCCTGAGGTCACGAGTGGGTCCTCCGAGCAGCAGGTTTTCAGCCCACCACACCCATGATTGTTGTTTTCCTGATGGTCAATATTGTGTTCAACTTTGTAGCTTCATTTGTTTAGCAGAGCGCTTCTGGAACTATTCCTAAATGTTCAATGTGCCATTTAAATTGGACTCATCTAATGAAGAGCAGGGTGTGCAGAGAGAAAAAGCAAGCCTAGTTTCGTATGAGAACATGCATTTTACATTTGGGTGAGTGAGAGGCTTATTAAAGCAACATGTCCTATTCTTCATGCTAAAATCTAATAAGGTCTATTAAATTAAAGAATTAGGGGCCAGGGCTATGACTCAGTGCTGGAGCACTTGGCCCAGTGCGCTGGGGGCCCTGGGTTCCATCCTCAGCATTCAGGGGAAGCTGGCATGGCGGTGCATGGCGGCACACCACATAACTTCAGCACTGAAGGACAAGCCCAACACGATATCTGGGACCATTTCCTCTCTCCAGGCTAGCCTGACTCCCAGTCATAGAAACTAAGGGTAAAATACACATCTTTACACACGTAACATGTGTCTTGGAACCTGGCTCAGAAGAATATACTAAATAGCCCTTGACTGAGTTGTTAGAGTCGGCTGTGAACTAACACAGACCACAAGGGATTGCTTTGTCCTACGTGACCATGAATTCCGATCCAAGTACTTCCTAGGACGGAATGCTCGTGACCACTTAGGCACTTGGGAGTCGGGTCTTGATGTTCTGCTACAGCACTAAGCTCGGTCCCTGCTCAAATGCACACGGCTCAGGCTCACACCCAGGACCTGGGATTCTGCCTCTCTACCAGGCTCCTGGATGGTGCTCTGGAATTAGTCTGATGGCTCCTAAAGGTTCCACGGGGGATGTGGCACCCCAGACTCTGAGGCTGCTCTACGGTCTATTCTACTGATGCCTCTTTAATTCTTTCTGTGCTAGCCCACAGGGCTGATGTGCCTTCTCCTGCCGGTGGAGCCCTGTTACTTTACCACACAAAATAGGACCCAGCCACCTTCCTTTAGAATAATAAGATATTTGTGATGGTCAAGCAGATCACCATTAGAAAAGGGATTCTTAGGGTCTCTGAAGAAACAAATTCACCTAATTTTAAATGAGTCAAACTATAGGCTGGAGACTCTGCAGAAGAGTGAAGAACAATACTGCTCTTGCGAAGGACCCAAGTTTGGCTCCTAGTACTCATGTCGAAAGGCTCATGGCCACCTGTAACTCAGTTCCAGGCGCACCAACGCCCTCTTCTGGCCTCTGCCAGCACCTGCACATACGCATGCACACCACACATGCACATCCAGAATTAAAAATTAAAAAGAAGCCAGACAGTGGTGGCACACACCTTTAATCCCAGCACTCTGGAGGCAGAGGCAGGCGGATTTCTGAGTTCGAGGCCAGCCTGGTCTACAGAGTGAGTTCCCGGACAGCCAGGACTACACAGAGAAACCCTGTCTCGAAAAAAAACAAAAAAGAAAAAAAAGAAATAAAAATAAAAAAGAAACTAGTCAAACCAGTAAGCGTCGGTTTTTAATCATCACATCACAGGCAAGGATTCACATGACCAACAGAAGACTTCGCTGCACTTCTGCAGCAAGAAACATTCTCCCTTCTGAAGTTTGCCAACGTGAGGGTAACTCAGATCCTATGCATAAGGGCTAAACCTAAACTTAGCAGGGTGTTATGGAGAACATGGGGCCCCATAAAGTAGACGGTGTTCTCTCAGATGTTGGAAACACACATCATAAGGCTAGGTAGGGCAGTGTGCAGCTTTAATCACAGCATTCTGGAGGCAGAAACAGACAGATCTCTGAGCCTGAGGCAAGCCTGGTCTACAGAGTTAGTTCCAAGCTGAAGTGCACTACATGGTAAGACCCAGTCTCAATCAAGAAAACATAAACTGACCTCAGGAAAGGGCTAGAGCGTATAGGCTGGGAAGACCAGCCTCTGTCTATGCGCCTGTCGGGAAGCCCTCATCTCTGCTGGGAAAGACTGCAGTGTGGCCAGGCAGTGGTGGTGCAC
>NW_021623214.1:2250-2498 GCF_004785775.1 Grammomys surdaster | reverse complement strand
TTATCAGAGTAGGAACAGGGGCAGTAAGCAAGCACAGTACTGAAGCAGTAACTGAAAGCTTTACATCTGATTCATAGGCATCAAGCTGGAGAAGGAGAGGGAGAGGAGGAAGAGAGAGGGGGAGGGGAGAGGGAGAGGGAGAGACAGGAAGGGGAGAGAGGGAGGGGGAGGGGAGATGGAGAGTGAGGGGGGGGAGAGGGAGAGGGAGAGGAGGAGCGAGAGAGAGAGAGAGAGAGAGAGAGAGAGAG
>NW_021623214.1:0-2150 GCF_004785775.1 Grammomys surdaster | reverse complement strand
AGAGAGAGAGAGAGAGAGAGAGAGAGAGAGAGAGAGAGGAGAGGGAGAGAGAAGAGAGAGAGGAGAGAGAGAATGGAGGGAAAACTGGCCTGGCTCAGGCTTTTGACACCTCACAGCCCACCCCCAGTGACAAACTTTCTCCAACAGGGCACACAAACTCCAACAAGTCCACACACCTTGATCCTTGTAATTTCTTTCAAACATTGCCACTGCCTGGTATCTAAGCATTCAAGTATATGAGCCTATGGGGCCATTCTCATTCAAACAACCATCCAGACACAAGTGTAAAATGAAAGAATGTAGTGCATTTCTAGAAGATAACAGCAGGAGACTGTATATGATAATGATGGTGGACTTAACAATGGACTTTGGCATTGTTCCCCTCCTTGCCAGCATGGCCTTTTAGATATCACACCAGCAGCATGACCCTTAAGAGAAATAATCAATAAGGTGAGATCCATAAAAAAATTTATCTGCTGTTCTTATAAGAAAAATACTGTTAAGAAGATAAAAATGGAAGAAAACAGTAGAGAAAATTATTGCAGAATACATATGGCAAAGCATTATTATGGATTGTCATGAAAAATAGAGCTTATGTAATATATCAGGAGGTATAAAAATTAAAAGCTTTTCCAAACTTAAGAAAAGAAGGGGGAAATCCAGATTAGAAAACAGAGAAATGAAGATACTTACCAAAGATGATACACAAGTGACCAAAACACACAAGAAGCAATGATCTTTGTTATATATCTCAGGACACCAAAACTAAAACATGATAGCCTTACCACCTGTAAGGGTGACCAAAATCTAGGATGCTAACACCAAAATTGACAAGGACTTGGAGCCACAGAGATCCTTGTTCCTTGTTGGTAGAAATCCAAAATGGTGTAACAACTTTGGAATAGGACTGTTGACTTCTTAGATATATTCTTGCTATTGAGTACAGTACTGCTGGCTGGGGTATTTACCTAAAGAAATTGAAACCTTAGATCTACACACACACACATACACACACATACACACTCACACACACACACCACTACATCCTCTACATGGGTATTTATGTTAGCTTTATTTATAATATCTAAATTTGGATAATTAGAAGATTAATAATAAAATAATATTGAATGATAGGGTGAAATAATAGAGTATGAATAGAACAATATGGAGTTACCTTAAGTGGATATTACTAAGTGTCAAAAATCAATCTGGAAAGTTAGCCTGGTCACAACCACTACCATTCTGGATATGACAGAACTTAGAAGAGAATCAAATATCAGTTGTTCCCAAGAGTTTAGGGGAAAAGGAAGGTGGTGGGTAGAGTAAAAACATTTGTTATGGCAGTGAAACTCTATGCTGATACTATAATGCTAAATGACTGTCATGGAACCTACTTTCTAAACCTTTTCAACATATGTTTTCAATAGTGAATCCTAATATCAACTCTGCCTATTGAAAATGATGTTTCAATTTGAGTTTATCAATTAAAACAAACAGACCATTTTTAAAGGCAGGTGTTATGCAAGGGTGTGTGGAGGTCTATGAGATCTCTCTGTATCACTTTCTTGATTTTGCCATTAAACTAAAATGAGTCCTTATTGCAAAAAATGAAGTCATTTTAATTCTAAAAATATACATAAATAAATAGCTCTATAATACAATGAGTTACTGTTTAAATAAGAGTGAACTTTTTGTAACAAATAAAGCACTACTAATTAAAATGATTTAAAAATATTCCTTATCATATTTTTGTAGTAACAGTATGTCCATGCATTCTTTTTTTTAAAAAGGAAAGACATTTTTTTTATTTATTTATTTTTAAAGATTTATTTTTTTATGTATATGAATACATTGTAGCTGTCTTCAGAAACACCAGAAGAGGGTATCAGATTCTATTGCAGATGGTTGTGAGCCACCATGTGGTTACTGGGAATTGAACTCAGGACCTCTGGAAGAGTAGCCAGTGCTCTTAACCAC
The DNA here is from genome assembly GCF_004785775.1 of Grammomys surdaster. NCBI lineage: Eukaryota > Metazoa > Chordata > Mammalia > Rodentia > Muridae > Grammomys > Grammomys surdaster. Next base: position 173 of record NW_021623214.1, on the reverse strand, counting down.
TGAGCCATCTCTCCAGCCCCATGTCCATGCATTCTCAATCGGCCTTATAACTATCTCTATTAGTAGATTCTATTTATTTCAGCAACTAATATCATGAAGTGTTGTCTGTGAGCCTCATTTCTCAGCGTACAGGGATTTTCCTCTAAGACCCATTCCTGTCACCATGGAACTTC
>NW_021623213.1:0-2175 GCF_004785775.1 Grammomys surdaster | reverse complement strand
TGTGTACCTTTGACAGAATTAACTCAAAATAGATAAATGACTGTCCTTGTTAATGTTCAATTGCTATGAAGAGTAACCATAAGCAAAGAAATTCTTAAACAGAATCATTTAATTGGGGGCTTGCTTACAGTTTCAGAGGATGGGTCCATAGTTATCAGAGTAGGAACAGGGGCAGTAAGCAAGCACAGTACTGAAGCAGTAACTGAATGCTTTACATCTGATTCATAGGCATCAAGCTGGAGAGGGAGAGGGAGAGGAGGAAGGGAGAGGGGGAGGGGAGAGGGAGAGGGAGAGGGAGAGACATGAGAGGGGAGAGAGGGAGGAGGGAGGGGAGATGGAGAGGGGGAGAGGGGGGAGAGGAAGAGGAGGAGAGGGAGAGACAGGAGAGGGAGAGAGAGGGAGAGGAGGAGAGAGAGAGAGAGAGGAGAGGGAGAGAAGAGAGAGAGGAGAGGGAGAGAGAGGAGAGAGAGAATGGAGGGAAAACTGGCCTGGCTCAGGCTTTTGACACCTCACAGCCCACCCCCAGTGACAAACTTTCTCCAACAGGGCACACAAACTCCAACAAGTCCACACACCTTGATCCTTGTAATTTCTTTCAAACATTGCCACTGCCTGGTATCTAAACATTCAAGTATATGAGCCTATGGGGCCATTCTCATTCAAATAACCATCCAGATACAAGTGTAAAATGAAAGAGTGTAGTGCATTTCTGCTGTTCTTATGAAAATTATCTGCTGTTCTTATGAAAAGTACTGTTTAGAAGATAAAAATGGAAGAAAACAGTAGAGAAAATTATTGCAGAATACATAAGGCTAAGCATTATTATGGATTGTCATGAAGAATAGAGCTTATGTAAGATATCAGGAGGTATAAAAATTAAAACTCTTCCAAACTTAAGAAAAGAGGGGGGGAAATCCAGATTAGAAAACTGAGAAATGAAGATACTTACCAAAGATGATACACAAGTGACCAAAACACACAAGAAGCAATGATCTTTGTTATATATCTCAGGACTCCAAAACTAAAACATGATACCCTTACCACCTGTAAGCGTGATCAAAATCTAGGATGCTGACACCAAAATTGACAAGGACTTGGAGCCACAGAGATACTTGTTCCCTGTTGGTAGAAATCCAAAATGGTGTAACAACTTTGGAATAGGACTGTTGACTTCTTAGATATATTCTTGCTATTGAGTACAGAACTGCTGGCTTGGGTATTTACCTAAAGAAACTGAAACCTTAGATCTACACATACACACACACACACACGCACACACACATGCACACACACACACACACCTCTACATCCTCTACATGGGTATTTATGTTAGCTTTATTTATAATATCTAAATTTGCATAATTAGAAGATTAATAATAAAATAATATTGAATGATAGGGTGAAATTAGAGTATGACTAGAACAATTTGGAGTTACCTTACATGGGTATTGCTAAGTGTCAAAAATCAATCTGGAAAGTTAGCCTGGTCACAACCACTACCGTTCTGGATACGACAGAACTTAGAAGAGAATCAAATATCAGTTGTTCCCAAGAGTTTAGGGGAAAAGGAAGGTGGTGGGTAGAGTGAAAACATTTGTTATGGCAGTGAAACTCTATGCTGATACTATAATGCTAAATGACTGTCATGGAACCTACTTTCTAAACCTTTTCAACATATGTTTTCAATAGTGAATCCTGATATCAACTCTGCCTATTGAAAATGATGTTTCAATTTGAGTTTATCAATTAAAACAAACAGACCATTTTTAAAGGCAGGTGTTATGCAAGGGTGTGGAGGTCTATGAGATCTCTCTGTATCACTTTCTTGATGTTGCCATGAAACTAAAATGAGTCCTTATAGCAAAAAATCAAGTCATTTTATTTGTAAAAATATACATAAATAAATAGCTCTATAATACAATGAGTTACAGTTTAAATAAGAGTGAACTTTTTGTAACAAATAAAGTACTACTAATTAAAATGATTTAAAAATATTCCTTATCATATTTTTGTAGTAACAGTATGTCCATGCATTCTTAATTGGCCTTATAACTATCTCTACTAGTAGATTCTATTTATTTCAGCAACTAATATCATGAAGTGTTGTCTGTGAGCCTCATTTCTCAGTGTACAGGGATTTTCCTCTAAGACCCATTCCTGTCACCATGGAACTTC
>NW_021623212.1:0-5082 GCF_004785775.1 Grammomys surdaster | reverse complement strand
GAGAGAGAGAGAGAGAGAGAGAGAGAGAGAGAGAGAGAGAGAGAGAGAGAGAGGACAGAACAGTCTGGAAAGCCATCTTAGCAGAAGCTTGAACCCGGGATTTGACAAACTAACTGATCTGGGACATTTAACCATGACACCCCACTGAAAGGACCACAGCAATTCACCACAGCATAAAAACCTGGAGTTCTACATGCTAATGAGTTATCCAGATAGGCCCTCAGTGTTTAGCCCTTCTGGGTATCCCTTCCTGGAAAAGGTTATTTAATCACTGGTTCACCCTGAATAAAAAGTATTCATTCACATCTGCCATCAAATAAAGCAGTTTGGACAAGCAAAGACCATCTCTTTTATCAAGGATCACCAAGTCGGGAGGCCTTTGACATGAAGAGCCACATCTAAATCTCCCAGAGAAGGCTTTCTCTCTCCCAGTCCCTGTCTACTCTCGACACTCACTCAGAACCAAACCAGATTAACATCCCAGTTCTGGACCCAGCCATTCCCTTCCTGCCTGGCACATAGGAAAACAACAGACCCTTGGACCTCATTTCCAAACTCCCTGCAGTGCCCAGCAGCTCTGAGTACACAGGAGGTCAGGAACCACAGCACCCATCTCAGGAAAACACTGGCAGATTCTCCCTCCCCTAAGCAGCTTGCTGGAGGCCCTCAGGTACCCCAATAGAGAGGCAGACAGGTAGTTTGACACACCTATATGCCCAGGAACTATGTATAATTGGCCCTGTCCCTCACTGGATGCAGGACACTGAAGAGCTGACCTCATCTCTTACCACTGTCAGGACCCAGGAAAGCAGGCCCTGCTCCCCACCCAGCAGCACAGTAATGCTGGCCCTGAAGACAGAGGTATGGGGGAGCCAGCCCAGAAGATGTATGGGAGAGCTGATCCAGCCAGTTGTCTACCTTGGGATAGTACAAGATCAGAAGTGATATTCACCACCCTTGTCACCTCCAACAGTCAGGAGAGCTAGCCTCAGGGTTGTGAGAGTAGGAGAGGCAGCCCTGTCCCTCACCAACTATTTAGGAGGTCCTACACTTTACTTGGGTAACACAGTGGTGTTAGCCCTGTTGAAGAAGACTTGGGTGAGCCAGCCCCAAGAGTATGAGAGCAGAAGGGGTGGCCCAGACCAGGCTGCAGCATTTGGGAGAGTGTGCCTCATACTGTGAGTGGGCAGCACAGTGTAGCTGTCTCTGGAGGCATGGGTGCAGATGAACTAAACCCAAGGACAGGAGAGTAGGAAAGCTGACCATGCTTCCTCCTGACGGCAGCAGCATTGGGTAGCCTAGCCAGAGCAATATTGTAGAGCTGTTCTGGAGTGCTGATAAGGGAGAACCAGTGGGTTAATCAGCTCTTCTCTCACCCAGGTCCAGATACAGGGCTCTGGGATGGCCCACCCCAATATCTATATCATCTGTGACTCACTGGCATTTGTGAAAGACCCAGTCCTGCTGTTCCAAAATTGTAGGATTTCCAAAACACAGGGAAACAGTAGGATAACTGGGAGACGTCCCTATTAGGATCCAATATTGATGGTGTCACAGAGTCCAGAGGTCTTCAACCACACCAATGACTCATTGTAATGAACCCTTGTTAAGTGAAGATGTGTAGACACAAGAATATACTGTGGGACACACTATAATATACTATAGCTTCTACAATAATATTTTCTATATACTTTGATGGGGTTTTTTGTTAATGTTGTTGTGTGTTTACGTGTGTGTGTGTGTGTTTCTTTTTTATTTGGGGACACGGTTGCAAGGGTAAAAGACAGATATGAGGGGACAGGGACATGAGCTGAACTAGACACATGATGTGAAACTTACAAAGAATCAATAAACTATTAATGTAAAGTATTATATTGTTTGAATATAAAACCTATTCAAAAATTAGTTTTAGAAAGGTCAATTTCAGGAAAAGTATTAATATCTATAGATAATAGCTGTAATTAGAGTCATTTTAGGCATCAAATTAACACTCTAGAAATCAAGACTGTACAGTTAAGCTGAACATGGTAGTTTAAGCCTGTAATTCTACAATGTGGTATCATCAGGCAGGAGGAATGCCAGGAGTTCCAGAACACTGTGGTCTATATAGTTAAGTCCAGGTCATCTTTGATTGCCTGGCATGGACATATAGCAATAAAGCAAAATCCAAACAATTCTATGGACACTATCAGTAAATGGATCCAATGGAAACCTCAATTAGTAATCTCCTGGAACAGGTAAATAGAAAATTTCACCTACCCCTTGGGTGTGGATGTACTTCAGTTGATAAATGTTTGCCTAGCATTTACAAAGTCCCTGATTCAGTTTCTAGAACCCCATAAACCAAGTGTGGTGACATATGTTTGTAATTCTAGCACCTGAATGAAGCAATCAGGAGGGTCAGATGTTGACAGTCCTCACTGACTAGACATAGTGATTTTTGAGGAGGCTATACTACAGTGTGTGAAACTTTATCTCAAGAAAAAGAACAAAATTCTCACAAACTCTCACAAACTACTCACACCCCCACCACCAGGAGAAAAAAATACCTCACCCCTTCATGGAGAGAAAAAAGAGTAGGAAGAAAAGGATGGAGCAAATAAAATGAGACACACACTAATGATAAATGTGTAGTAATAAAAAATAGATGAAAGAAGAGAGGAATGAGGGCAGCTTGGTGGTGGTGACACACACTTGTCCCTGCTGCCTGGGAAGTCTAGGATGAGGGATGAATCCCTTAAGTCCACTAGTCTCAGCCCAGCCAGGAGAGCATAACCAGATCTCATGTTTACGAAAAGAGGAGCGTGTGGGACAAAGAAAAGGAGGAGGAAGAAGAGTAGGGAGGAGAGTAGGAAGAGGAAGAAGAGGAGGAAGAAGAAGAGGCGATGGAAGAGAAGGAAGAGGATGTTGCTACCACCATATTTGTAGAAATCAACTGATAATTTTCCAGAATCGATGAATTAAATCAATCCATTGATTCAGTTAAGCAGAAAAGCATATCAGAAACACTTAGGCATACCATAATCATAGTCAAACTACTGCAAACCAAAACAAATAATCTAATTTTCAAATGGGCAGAGAATACAGGACAAAATTTCTCTTTTGAAGTAACAAAACAAACAAACAAACAACAAACAAAACCTGACAGTTGACATCAAACTGCCAGTGGAGTGAGTTTTTGTTGATAAATATCAATGATCAAAATATAACTTTTAAAAATTATACTGTGCGCTTTAAATTACATTTATGGAAAAAGCTTATTTCTGGCAAGGAAATAGCTCAGTTGAAGGTTGCATCTATGATATGAGTTTAATTAATTGCAGCAAAATAATAGCAATAGTTAAAATTATTTTAAAAGGCTATGATCACAGTTCAGTAGCAGCCTTTTATTTGTTTGTTTGTTTGTTTCTCAAAGGGAATCTCTTATTTTTTTTTAATAATCATTCCATTCATTTGCAACTCCAATAATATTCCACTTCCTGGTTACCTCCTCCTTCAACTCTCCATCCCACATCTGCCCTCCCCACTCCCTTTTGTCTGTAAGAGAGTGCTCCCCCACTCACCCACACTCTCCAGCCCTGCTGCTCCAGCATCTTCATACTCTGGGGCATCCAACCTCCCTAGGACCAAGAGCCTCCCTTCCGTTTCTGTCAGGTAAGGCCATCCTCTGCAACATATGTATCTGGGGCCATGGATCTCTCCAGATACACTCCTTGGTTGGTGGTCTAGACTTTGGGAGAACTGGGTAGTCAGGCCAGCCTATGTTGGTCTTCTAATGGGGTTTCAATCCCCCTCCACTCCTCCAGTCGTTCTCCCAGCTCCCTCACAAGGTTCCCTGGATTCAGTTTGATGGTTGGCTCCAAGCATTGGCATCTGCTTTGGTCAGTCAGCAGAAGCACTTTTGATTCAGTCCATAGCACCAAATTAAGAATTCATTTTATAATCACTAGAGGACTTTAAAGAATAAATGTATTTATAAAAACCAAGGTATTGCACTATTATTAAAACAATTTTAGTTATAAAATGAATGAATTATAAATGAATTAGAATTGAAAGCATTAAAACAAATATTCATTCATCTACAGTGGCATAAATAAGTTATCAGAAAATAGTACAGGAGAAGAGAAAATTCTTTTCTGGATAATATGTAAGTTAAATGGGTATTTTAATCTTCAAAAATGTAGAATTGTGTTCAGGGTGGTATGCCCATAGACTTCACCAAAATACATAGTATGTATGCACATATGTATGTATGTATGTTTCAAATATTGGAAAAAATACTTTTAAAAACCTCTAAAGAATAATTCCCTGTTCTTTATGTGTGCAGTGCACATAGTGACCTCTGAGGGATGGAAACAGTGAGAAAAGGCTAGTAATTTTACAGTAGAGAATGGGTGCCCTGCCTAGTCAACTTAGTCAAGGTTATCATGGTTTCCATTGTTGATGATAAAGTAATATTGATTACACGTACTCTCAAAGTGATATGGAAATGAACTTTCTGTTCTTTCTCAAATAGGCAACTAGATCTAGTCTGATCATGAAGAGAACATCAGATGAGTCACAGCTGAGGTTCAATCTATAAAATATGTGACTAGCATTCCTTGAAATTCTCAAAGTCTTCATAAACAAGTACAGACTGAAAGGGTGGTTTAGCCTAGCCTAATCTGAGTAGGTAAAACTACTGAATGTAATATGATAATCAGAGTAGCATCTTCACATAGAAAATAAAGACACAGGTAGCAATAAAAGAAACAAATCTATTTTCACTTTAATAAATAGTAACTATTAATTTGTAGCACAAATTGTAATTGTACCACACCAAAACAGATGAAGTAACTAAGAATGTTCTTTACTATCCATACATTTTTTTCCATATATCTAAGTATATCTGACTGGTCCAGTATGAGACCTGTGCCCTGGGATGGAGCCCATCCCTAACACTACCTAGATGACCAGAAACCAGAGGCTGGATGATCCAGAGACTTAGCAACCATACATGAATGGCAAAAACAAGCAAACAAAAAAACAAAGCAAAACCAAACAAACAACACACACACACACACACACACACACACACACACA
>NW_021623211.1:0-5096 GCF_004785775.1 Grammomys surdaster | reverse complement strand
GAGAGAGAGAGAGAGAGAGAGAGAGAGAGAGAGAGAGAGAGAGAGAGAGAGAGGACAGAACAGTCTGGAAAGCCATCTTAGCAGAAGCTTGAACCCGGGATTTGACAAACTAACTGATCTGGGACATTTAACCATGACACCCCACTGAAAGGACCACAGCAATTCACCACAGCATAAAAACCTGGAGTTCTACATGCTAATGAGTTATCCAGATAGGCCCTCAGTGTTTAGCCCTTCTGGGTATCCCTTCCTGGAAAAGGTTATTTAATCACTGGTTCACCCTGAATAAAAAGTATTCATTCACATCTGCCATCAAATAAAGCAGTTTGGACAAGCAAAGACCATCTCTTTTATCAAGGATCACCAAGTCGGGAGGCCTTTGACATGAAGAGCCACATCTAAATCTCCCAGAGAAGGCTTTCTCTCTCCCAGTCCCTGTCTACTCTCGACACTCACTCAGAACCAAACCAGATTAACATCCCAGTTCTGGACCCAGCCATTCCCTTCCTGCCTGGCACATAGGAAAACAACAGACCCTTGGACCTCATTTCCAAACTCCCTGCAGTGCCCAGCAGCTCTGAGTACACAGGAGGTCAGGAACCACAGCACCCATCTCAGGAAAACACTGGCAGATTCTCCCTCCCCTAAGCAGCTTGCTGGAGGCCCTCAGGTACCCCAATAGAGAGGCAGACAGGTAGTTTGACACACCTATATGCCCAGGAACTATGTATAATTGGCCCTGTCCCTCACTGGATGCAGGACACTGAAGAGCTGACCTCATCTCTTACCACTGTCAGGACCCAGGAAAGCAGGCCCTGCTCCCCACCCAGCAGCACAGTAATGCTGGCCCTGAAGACAGAGGTATGGGGGAGCCAGCCCAGAAGATGTATGGGAGAGCTGATCCAGCCAGTTGTCTACCTTGGGATAGTACAAGATCAGAAGTGATATTCACCACCCTTGTCACCTCCAACAGTCAGGAGAGCTAGCCTCAGGGTTGTGAGAGTAGGAGAGGCAGCCCTGTCCCTCACCAACTATTTAGGAGGTCCTACACTTTACTTGGGTAACACAGTGGTGTTAGCCCTGTTGAAGAAGACTTGGGTGAGCCAGCCCCAAGAGTATGAGAGCAGAAGGGGTGGCCCAGACCAGGCTGCAGCATTTGGGAGAGTGTGCCTCATACTGTGAGTGGGCAGCACAGTGTAGCTGTCTCTGGAGGCATGGGTGCAGATGAACTAAACCCAAGGACAGGAGAGTAGGAAAGCTGACCATGCTTCCTCCTGACGGCAGCAGCATTGGGTAGCCTAGCCAGAGCAATATTGTAGAGCTGTTCTGGAGTGCTGATAAGGGAGAACCAGTGGGTTAATCAGCTCTTCTCTCACCCAGGTCCAGATACAGGGCTCTGGGATGGCCCACCCCAATATCTATATCATCTGTGACTCACTGGCATTTGTGAAAGACCCAGTCCTGCTGTTCCAAAATTGTAGGATTTCCAAAACACAGGGAAACAGTAGGATAACTGGGAGACGTCCCTATTAGGATCCAATATTGATGGTGTCACAGAGTCCAGAGGTCTTCAACCACACCAATGACTCATTGTAATGAACCCTTGTTAAGTGAAGATGTGTAGACACAAGAATATACTGTGGGACACACTATAATATACTATAGCTTCTACAATAATATTTTCTATATACTTTGATGGGGTTTTTTGTTAATGTTGTTGTGTGTTTACGTGTGTGTGTGTGTGTTTCTTTTTTATTTGGGGACACGGTTGCAAGGGTAAAAGACAGATATGAGGGGACAGGGACATGAGCTGAACTAGACACATGATGTGAAACTTACAAAGAATCAATAAACTATTAATGTAAAGTATTATATTGTTTGAATATAAAACCTATTCAAAAATTAGTTTTAGAAAGGTCAATTTCAGGAAAAGTATTAATATCTATAGATAATAGCTGTAATTAGAGTCATTTTAGGCATCAAATTAACACTCTAGAAATCAAGACTGTACAGTTAAGCTGAACATGGTAGTTTAAGCCTGTAATTCTACAATGTGGTATCATCAGGCAGGAGGAATGCCAGGAGTTCCAGAACACTGTGGTCTATATAGTTAAGTCCAGGTCATCTTTGATTGCCTGGCATGGACATATAGCAATAAAGCAAAATCCAAACAATTCTATGGACACTATCAGTAAATGGATCCAATGGAAACCTCAATTAGTAATCTCCTGGAACAGGTAAATAGAAAATTTCACCTACCCCTTGGGTGTGGATGTACTTCAGTTGATAAATGTTTGCCTAGCATTTACAAAGTCCCTGATTCAGTTTCTAGAACCCCATAAACCAAGTGTGGTGACATATGTTTGTAATTCTAGCACCTGAATGAAGCAATCAGGAGGGTCAGATGTTGACAGTCCTCACTGACTAGACATAGTGATTTTTGAGGAGGCTATACTACAGTGTGTGAAACTTTATCTCAAGAAAAAGAACAAAATTCTCACAAACTCTCACAAACTACTCACACCCCCACCACCAGGAGAAAAAAATACCTCACCCCTTCATGGAGAGAAAAAAGAGTAGGAAGAAAAGGATGGAGCAAATAAAATGAGACACACACTAATGATAAATGTGTAGTAATAAAAAATAGATGAAAGAAGAGAGGAATGAGGGCAGCTTGGTGGTGGTGACACACACTTGTCCCTGCTGCCTGGGAAGTCTAGGATGAGGGATGAATCCCTTAAGTCCACTAGTCTCAGCCCAGCCAGGAGAGCATAACCAGATCTCATGTTTACGAAAAGAGGAGCGTGTGGGACAAAGAAAAGGAGGAGGAAGAAGAGTAGGGAGGAGAGTAGGAAGAGGAAGAAGAGGAGGAAGAAGAAGAGGCGATGGAAGAGAAGGAAGAGGATGTTGCTACCACCATATTTGTAGAAATCAACTGATAATTTTCCAGAATCGATGAATTAAATCAATCCATTGATTCAGTTAAGCAGAAAAGCATATCAGAAACACTTAGGCATACCATAATCATAGTCAAACTACTGCAAACCAAAACAAATAATCTAATTTTCAAATGGGCAGAGAATACAGGACAAAATTTCTCTTTTGAAGTAACAAAACAAACAAACAAACAACAAACAAAACCTGACAGTTGACATCAAACTGCCAGTGGAGTGAGTTTTTGTTGATAAATATCAATGATCAAAATATAACTTTTAAAAATTATACTGTGCGCTTTAAATTACATTTATGGAAAAAGCTTATTTCTGGCAAGGAAATAGCTCAGTTGAAGGTTGCATCTATGATATGAGTTTAATTAATTGCAGCAAAATAATAGCAATAGTTAAAATTATTTTAAAAGGCTATGATCACAGTTCAGTAGCAGCCTTTTATTTGTTTGTTTGTTTGTTTCTCAAAGGGAATCTCTTATTTTTTTTTAATAATCATTCCATTCATTTGCAACTCCAATAATATTCCACTTCCTGGTTACCTCCTCCTTCAACTCTCCATCCCACATCTGCCCTCCCCACTCCCTTTTGTCTGTAAGAGAGTGCTCCCCCACTCACCCACACTCTCCAGCCCTGCTGCTCCAGCATCTTCATACTCTGGGGCATCCAACCTCCCTAGGACCAAGAGCCTCCCTTCCGTTTCTGTCAGGTAAGGCCATCCTCTGCAACATATGTATCTGGGGCCATGGATCTCTCCAGATACACTCCTTGGTTGGTGGTCTAGACTTTGGGAGAACTGGGTAGTCAGGCCAGCCTATGTTGGTCTTCTAATGGGGTTTCAATCCCCCTCCACTCCTCCAGTCGTTCTCCCAGCTCCCTCACAAGGTTCCCTGGATTCAGTTTGATGGTTGGCTCCAAGCATTGGCATCTGCTTTGGTCAGTCAGCAGAAGCACTTTTGATTCAGTCCATAGCACCAAATTAAGAATTCATTTTATAATCACTAGAGGACTTTAAAGAATAAATGTATTTATAAAAACCAAGGTATTGCACTATTATTAAAACAATTTTAGTTATAAAATGAATGAATTATAAATGAATTAGAATTGAAAGCATTAAAACAAATATTCATTCATCTACAGTGGCATAAATAAGTTATCAGAAAATAGTACAGGAGAAGAGAAAATTCTTTTCTGGATAATATGTAAGTTAAATGGGTATTTTAATCTTCAAAAATGTAGAATTGTGTTCAGGGTGGTATGCCCATAGACTTCACCAAAATACATAGTATGTATGCACATATGTATGTATGTATGTTTCAAATATTGGAAAAAATACTTTTAAAAACCTCTAAAGAATAATTCCCTGTTCTTTATGTGTGCAGTGCACATAGTGACCTCTGAGGGATGGAAACAGTGAGAAAAGGCTAGTAATTTTACAGTAGAGAATGGGTGCCCTGCCTAGTCAACTTAGTCAAGGTTATCATGGTTTCCATTGTTGATGATAAAGTAATATTGATTACACGTACTCTCAAAGTGATATGGAAATGAACTTTCTGTTCTTTCTCAAATAGGCAACTAGATCTAGTCTGATCATGAAGAGAACATCAGATGAGTCACAGCTGAGGTTCAATCTATAAAATATGTGACTAGCATTCCTTGAAATTCTCAAAGTCTTCATAAACAAGTACAGACTGAAAGGGTGGTTTAGCCTAGCCTAATCTGAGTAGGTAAAACTACTGAATGTAATATGATAATCAGAGTAGCATCTTCACATAGAAAATAAAGACACAGGTAGCAATAAAAGAAACAAATCTATTTTCACTTTAATAAATAGTAACTATTAATTTGTAGCACAAATTGTAATTGTACCACACCAAAACAGATGAAGTAACTAAGAATGTTCTTTACTATCCATACATTTTTTTCCATATATCTAAGTATATCTGACTGGTCCAGTATGAGACCTGTGCCCTGGGATGGAGCCCATCCCTAACACTACCTAGATGACCAGAAACCAGAGGCTGGATGATCCAGAGACTTAGCAACCATACATGAATGGCAAAAACAAGCAAACAAAAAAACAAAGCAAAACCAAACAAACAACACACACACACACACACACACACACACACACACACATAACAACAACAA
>NW_021623210.1:0-2494 GCF_004785775.1 Grammomys surdaster | reverse complement strand
ACACACACACACACACACACACACACACACACACATAACAACAACAACAAAAAGGAACAGTGCCCATATACTACCCATATACTCATAGATTGGTGCTTAACCTGATTGTCATTAGTCTTCATCCAGAAACTGATGGAAACAGACACAGACCTAAAGCCAAGTTTTAATATACTTACTCTAAGATATTTCTATTTTGTTTTTAAGACTAATTCATTCCTATTGAATGTGCATGAGTGCTTGCCTGAATACACACACACACACACACACACACACACACACACATAGGATGATTGTAAGCCACTCTGTGGGTGTTGAGAACTGAACCTCAGTCCTCTACAAGAGCATCAAATGGTCTTAATTGCTGAGCCATCTTTCCAGCTCATTTAGGCTGTTTCCAAATATCTTCTTCATTCCAAGTTTAAAGAATAGTTAAAAATACAATTATAGAGAGGTATTAGACACTAAAAAATGAAAGCTGACTTACCCTTGCTATTGTCCCTCAAAGTAGATTTAAAGGCAAAAAGCATTACTTGACAAAGAAAGAAATGTAATAATGATTAAGGGTTTAACCTTCTGCAGAGATATCATTGCACATAGCAAAAAGATCTCAAAATACAACAGAGACACATACAGGATCTAGCCACAGGAAAAACTTGTTGTATGCTACTCTTTGTGGTCAGTACAGTTAGACAAGCCTATAGTAGAACTGTCCTGTGTGTACAATTTAGGGATTGTCACTGCAGTCTTTCTTAGGTAGTAAATGTCAGGAGCACTTCTCATCCTTCAGCTATGACAACCACAAGTGTCCCTAAAATTACAAAATATCCCTGGGTTATAAAAGTTCATATTATTTGCACACTCAATTATATATGTAGCTACTGACATGTGCTGTCAATGTATGCATATAGAAACTCACCCATAAAAGTACACATGCACACACATACACACACACACACACACACACACACACACACACACACACACACAAGAGTCATAGATACAGACACAGACAAGCACAATAGACAAAAGTTAAACAATTGATGTATTTAGTGGTGCTGTCAGCAGGATATAATTCACCTAGTTTTTGACTGAATATGAAACTCTGACTAAGACTATGTTGGATAAAACCTTCTGCTAGGGTGTGGATCAAAGACAGAGGAGGAGACAGAGTATGAGACATGTGATAGTTAATTTTGCTAAAAGTTAAATATAAGTGAGAAATAATATCAATTTAATGCAAATTTTCCAAGAGTAAGAAGATATTTCCCAGCACTTGTTATAAAGTCTGACTAATGTGTACATCAGAACATAATAAAAATCAGACATTAAAGATCAGTCCTCCTCAGAAACATACATGTAGAGGTCTTGAACGAAATGTTAGTAAATCCAAATCAGCAAGACCTTAAAAATGTGGTATTTAGCATCCAAATGTCTTCAAAGTAAGAGAATGTCTTTAACTAAGGTCTACATATGTGTTAAGAATACTATGCAGCTGTGTAAGTGAATATACACTACAGGTGAAGGTGAAAAGAAAGTTTGGGAATAAGAAAGTATGACTTCCAAAGGGTAGTCACTACTTGGTCCCTTTGTATAATGTCCACAAACAACGATTCCAACTGAGTGATATTAGAGGTTGATGTGTGACTCTCCCCTGAGAGAACTGCTGCTTAAACACGGATATGTATGGATCTGTTTTCTGGAGCATTGAGGATGTTACATCTCTTGCTTTTAGTGGTGAGTCTATGGATACATTCTGGGTGTAAACATTTATTTAGTAACAAACTTGATTTGATAATTTTTCAGCATTTCTATTAGAATTCACTGAAAAGATGATTATGATGATGATGATGATGGTTGTTATTGTCATTTGATGTTGAGAATTGAATCCATAATGTGTACATGTTAAGCATATATTGTACCACAAGGTTACATTCCACATCCCTGACAGATTCTGGAATATTCTTTATACCTAGCCTTTTCTGTTGCTAGGCTATCTGGAAGCAACCACGTTTTTTTTTTTTTTTTTTTTTTAGGCATAGACTGGCAGTTTCTCTTCCATGTTCAGCACTGAAGATGTGTGCTTCTCTGCAGTGCTCTGGTGTAGGTCTCCATTTGTCTTTGTCATCACTGCTTGGCCATGTTTAAGCTGTTCCTCAAGGTCTGTTCTCTTATCTCCTTCCAACTCCCTCAAACAACAGTTGGTGACGCTGGAATCTAGACAGTTGCACAACCTTTTTAATGTCAGTCTTAGATGGCAGGCTTTATGCATCACTGGCCCTGTGCATGTATAGTGAGGTAAAATTATTATTCTCGGTACTGTTTAGTCTATATTTCATTGGCTGGGTTCCAAGAATGACTCAGGCCACTGACTGATGAGTTACCCCTTCCCTTTCCTTTCTGAAATCAAAAGAGAAGGAATGGAAGAGGGACAGGGACAAGGAGGGAAGGAGAGAGAGAGAGAGAGAGAGAGAGAGAGAGAGAGAGAGAGAGAGAG
>NW_021623209.1:0-3024 GCF_004785775.1 Grammomys surdaster | reverse complement strand
CAGGCCTACGCCCGAGCTCGGTACCACAGGCAGCGCTGGCGCTGTCAAGTGGAGGTTCCACCGAGATCGGGAAAGAGAGGAGAACCTGACGGGACGTTCCTGGAAGGAGCCGGCTGGACTGGTTCGGAGAGTGGAACGTATTGGAGAAGCGGCGCAGGATTAAACTGAAAGCAGCGCTACGAGAGTGTGAGCTTTGATCGCGCCATGGGAATTGTGAGTTCCTTTCTACGTGTATTGACACGGGATGATGCAGGTAAGGAATCCTTGTATGAGGTGGAGAATAGCTCCAGCTCTGAGGATGAGGGAGAAATTTTAGAAAAGGAAAAATTGAAGAAATGCATGGTCAGAAAATGGGAACGGGAGCCTGGAAAAGGGGAAGCGAGAGCGGACAAGCTACTCAGTTCCCCGGTGGCAGCGGTGGCATCCCGGATGGCGCAATGGCCGGGCCCGGGGCATTTCTGTCGCTGCAGCAGCAGTGGTGGTGGGCAGCTGCAGGAGCTGCAGAGGCCGAAGTCTGCACCAGCCATACCGAATAAAACCAAGAAAGAGAAAGAACCACCAAAACTAGTGAAAAGTGGAAAAGGTTCAAAAGAAGGAGAAGGACAAGATATAGCAGAAGTAGAGATAGCCAGCAGGAAAAACAGCCTCGGAGCTGTCCAGTCTTCGACACCTACTAAAATAAAAGTACCAGTCCCTCAGCCAATCGTAGTCCCTGTGAAGAAAGACAAATGGCAGAACTCTTCACGGGTTAATGCCAGCAATAATAGAGAACTGCAAAAATTCCCATCTTTACAAGATGTTCCTCCTGTGGGTCAAGAGAAGCTTTTCATCCAGAAGCTAAGTCAGTGTTATGTCATCCTTGACTTTGCTTCTGACCCACTGAGTGACTTAAAATGGAAAGAAGAAAAGCGAGCTGCCCTAAGCGAAATGGTGGAACATATCACCTACAACCAGAACACAATCACAGAGCCCATTTACCCCAAAGCCATCCACACGTTTGCAGTTAATAGGTTTCGAACCTTACTACCCTCCTCCAATCCTACGGGAGCAGAATTTGACCCAGGAGGAGATGAACCAATGTTAGAAGCAGCTTGGCCTCATCCGCAGCTTGTTTATGCATTTTTCTTAAGATTTTTAGAGTCTCCAGATTTCCAGCCCAATATAGCAAAGAAATATATTGATCAAAAGTTTCTATTGCAGCTTCTAGAACTCTTTGACAGTGAGGATCCTTGGGAGAGAGATTTTCTCAAAACGACCCAGCACAGAATCTATGTGAAGTTCTTAGGCCTGCTCGCTTACATCAGGAAACAGATCAGTAATATATCTTATAGGTTTATCTATGAGACAGAGCACCACAGTGGCATAGCAGAATTACTAGAGATCCTGGGAAGTATAATTAATGGATTTGCCTTACCATTAAAGGAAGGGCACAAGATCTTCCTGTTGAAGGTATTGCTGCCCTTATACAAAGTGAGGTCCCTGAGTGTCTACCATCTCAAGCTGGCATACTGTGTCATGCAGTTTTTAGAGAAGAACAGCACCCTCACTGAACCAGTGGTAATGACACTTCTCAGATACTGGCCAAAGACTCACAGTCCAAAAGAAGTAATGTTCTTAAATGAATTAGAAGAAATTTTAGATGTAATTGAACCATCAGAATTTGTGAAGATTATGGAGCCTCTTTTCCAACAGTCAGCCAAATGTGTTTCTAGCCCTCACTTCCATGTGTCAGAGTGGGCACTCTATAACTGGAATAATGAGTGTATCATGAGTTTAATCAATAACAATGCAGCGAAAATGCTGCTTATCATGTTTTCATCCTTATACTGCAATTCAGAGCCCTCCTGGGATACATTCTGCTTTCTCTCTGGCTCCTACTGGAGAAACCTCTAGTTCTGCTTTTCCTGTCTATTGTCTGTCCTTGGTGCATCAATCTGTTAATTGCCTATTTTGGTTTTATTGTTTTATGTTAAAAAAGTGTTTATTGGGTATGGTTAAAAATTCAACTTTGATAATAGAAATTTGGTTTAACTAGTAACTCAGGGCTGGAGAGATGGCTAAGCCGTTAAAGGCCAGGCTATAGTGGAAAGAGCACATTTAACTTTGAAAAATTATCTTGAAAAAAACAAAAAGGGGGGAGGTTAATTCATCTCATGCAAGATTATCCTTTATTTTGTATATTTTAAAATTTTTATTAGTGGTTAACGATGTATTGTCTGCAAGAGACAGACATTAGAAATGAGCCCAGAAGGCACTGGGCTTAGAGAAATGGAAAGGCCCTGACCCTGTATTAGTCAGGGTGAGAGGTTCTGTTTGTGTTTTTCCCAAAGATGCTGAAAGTCCTGTTTGGATTCCTGAGCGTTGTGTGCGCCCTGTCACCACACAGCCTCGTCCTGTCACTACGCAGCCTCACCCAAGTGGAGATCTACTGGAGCATTGTGATGAACCACGCAATTCGGATGTCAATGGGGATAAGCAGCTTGATTTGACTGGTCATAGCTCCCACCAAGACTACTGGAAAAACTGCTGCTAATTCTAATAAACCAACAATTTCTTTATGTTAATATTAATGTTACTACTTGTGTGCAGCCTCTTTATGGAGAGTGGTTTCTAGCAGGACTCAAACTGGCCAGAAGGCTCCTTAAAGGATGGGCTAGAGGTCCTTGTCTTTTGGAGTCCTAGCCTTTGGGGCAGCCACAGCAGGATTGATATTGCCGCCTTCACAGACAGCAGATCCAGTCCCAGGCAGTTACTAAGCAGGTGCTCGTGTTGCTGGCACGAGAGAACCCTTCTGCCCAGGTTTGGTTCAGCATTTACTGAGAATAGTTAGTCAATGACGGGCAACTCCTTTGCAGTCCTTACCTACCTAAGACAGGGGCCCTGAGGCTGGCAGGGATTCCCTATGACGGGTAATTGGTATTGACGGAAGGTGACCTAAGACAGACGCTATTCGTCTATAAAATAAAAACGGGGGACCTGTAGGACCCCAAAGGGCTGCTATGCCCTGGCTGAACCTTTTCGTAT
>NW_021623208.1:0-2633 GCF_004785775.1 Grammomys surdaster | reverse complement strand
GCAGCTGTGCTAACCAGGTGTGCAGAAGGGAGGAAATGATGGATAACAATGAGGAGCCAAAGCAGCTGTGCTAACCAGGTGTGCAGAAGGGAGGAAATGGATAAGGAGGAACCAAAGCAGCTGTGCTAACCAGGTGTGCAGAAGGGATGAAAAGGAGGATGAACAGACCACTCATTGTTCATCTTTCGTCTGCTGTACTCATGGCAAAGCTAAGTGGAAGATTCAAGGCGAGTCTGACTAACTCATCTCTTGGCATCATCCCTGTCTGCAGGCATAATGTTATTGTGCCCTGTGTAAAAAGTATCCTCGTATTATTCAGATGCTGATTTCTGTGATCCCATATCTGGCTGCAATCATTAATCTAAGAATCTCCTGTCTCAATGTTGTGTAAACATTGCTCCCCAATTATTCCCTGATCCGTCAATAAAGCTAGCTGATTAGCCAATAAGTGAGCAGGAGAGGGAACAGGGATGGACTTCTTCCTCCCACGCATGACGAGAGTGGGGAGTGTGTATGTGTGGGGGTGCGGGGAATGGCCACTTGGAGAGGCTCCAGGAAAGACCATGGATAAACACCTAGAGCAGAGAAAGCCAGACGAATACTAAATGCATCTCAGGAATTTTGGCTCAGAAGTAGCCAGATTGGATTAGAGGATTAGAACGAATAAAATGCTCAGCAATTGTGCCTCACAAGCTTGAGTGAATAAATCTCTTTTTAATATAATTTATTTTTTTCAAATTGTAATTTATACTCATTCACACAGGGGTTATAAACACAGAAAGGCAGGACGTGGGGAAGGGTATGACACTGGAGTGTGGGTGTTTGGGGGGGAATACAGATATCTTTCAGAACAGGGTATCAGCTGGGTGAAGGTTCAGGGGACAGGTCACTATGACTCTGCCTATGACTCACTTGTCCTTATCTAAGTTGGTATTGTCTGCCAAGGCTACCTATTTACAAGGTCTATGACTACTCAGGCTGGTAAATTGTCACAAAAGCTGCCTGTTTACAATAGCTTATAGCCATCTGTTTCAGTGTTTATCCACAGAGACCCAAGACTTGGTGTTAGTATACATGTATGACAGGCCTATTGCTGATTTTAGGCCTATGGCTGATTTTAGGCCTTCAGTGTATAAGCAGGGCTGCCCCTGACATCTCCTCCCTTCTTTAAGTATAGACGGGCTTTGGCGAATCTAATCTTGCAAAGGCGGGGATAGAGGCCTGAACTCCAGTAGTTGAAGGGGACCTTGGGTATTGCCCTCATGCCTCACTGGACAACAACAGGGGGACCGGAGTGAATAAATCTTAAAGTCTCTGTCTAATTCATTTGAGAGCTAGCCAAGATTAAAAGAAGAAGAAGGAGGAGGAGGAGGAGGAGGAGGAGGAGGAGAAAGAAAAAAGAAAAACCAACTATCACTTACACTATCACTGATGTGGCACTGATGCAGAGTCCTAAGCATCTTAGCCCTTCTGGGAGTCTTCTCACTTGTTCACTCATGATGGCTTCCCAGGAAGATGCTGTCCTTCTGTGATTTTTATGACAGCCTGAGTCATATTTCATAATTTACAGCTAAAACAGGACAATTTTGAGTATTTCCAAACAGAAGTTTTTAAAATGGTATTCATCTGGGCAGAACTTAATACATGATTAATGTGCTTTATTCAAATCTCCTCACATTCCTCTATCTCAAACTACTTTGTACCAGATTCCTGTCACAGCCAATTGGACTATGATATGAATCCAACAGCACTAGGCTGGTGGGTTAGTGAGACATAGGGTTCCCCTTGTTACAACATTCTAATATGTTACAAAGAGAGATCTTGAAGTCAGAATAATTGGTATGTGCCTCTCTGAGGCTTGAGAAACTTAGGATGTGGGTACAGACTCTTCCACTGGTGAAGTGAATGCATCTCATGGTCTTGGTAGACATGAAGTATAATTCACCTTCCATACACACACACACACACACACACACATAATTACACATATACATATATACACATACACACATACAGGGGAGGTTTTCATGAATGGCCTAGAAGCTGAGACACAGGAGCAGCAGATGTCTAGTGCGTCTTATTTTCCCCGTATATTTTTATCTGAGAACATAGCCAGCAGGTATTTTCCTCTGATAGGGTCTATGACACACCCAAGGGAAATGGTGTTTCTTGAGCTGGGGGGAAGTCTTGCCATGCAAGGGTACTATAAATATAATATTGTTACCTCTAGCACTCTATTTCCCAAACTAGCCTTTTCTTTTTGTTTGTTTCTCAAGACAGGGTTTCTCTGTATAGCCCTGGCTGTCCTGGAACTCACTCTGTAGACCAGGCTGGCCTCGAACTCAGAAATCCACCTGCCTCTGCCTCTGCCTCCCAAGTGCTGAGATTAAAGGCATGTGACACCACTGCCCAGCCCCCAACCAGCTTTTTAAAAATATAATTTCACTTGGTCTTTAACTTTATGTTATATTAAACAAACTAAGGTTATTTTAAACTTGTTTTAGGTACTACTTTTAGGGTATACTTTATTTCACAGCATATACAGTAGACTATAAAATAAAAGATATAAATTAGTCTCTCCCTTCAATCTTGTGTTAATAAATTTCATTTGTACTTAGCATGACTAAAAATAA
>NW_021623207.1:0-3070 GCF_004785775.1 Grammomys surdaster | reverse complement strand
GATGGACTTTGGTTTTCATGGTATATAAATGCATAAAACATATTCAGTGGAGACCATCTTAAACCCGATGTGAACATTGCAGATTCGATCCTGAATGTCCATCCTAACTGTGCAGAAGTTCATGGATTCTGCAGTCTTTGGGTTTTGTTATGTGTAATTGTAATGTGTGATTTTTAAAAATTTTTCAATTTTTTTTATAATAGGGTTTAATATTTAAAAAGACAGAAAAATAAGCAACGTCCCCTGAGAGTGTGAGTGTCTGTTTATTCCTGACAGGATATGTTTCCCTACACTATTTATCCCTGACAGTAGCAGTCTCTGCTCTATCCTATATATGCCTGAGAGCCAGTCTCTGCTATCCTAGTCACTTATGCCCTGGTCCCTTGAGAAGCTTCCCCCACAGAGTATAGCTCTGAAAAGTCATTCTCTTCTAGAACAAATGGATATACATAGAGGTCATTTCCATTTGTAATGACATCTGCCTCTGTGGTACTGAGGAAACTGATAACTAAATCTACAGAGACTCCAAGCAGAAAGAATACATTCAGTCACATACACATAGGAATCCTGGTCTTTGTTCAAAGTGCCTTGCTGGCCACTTTATATATATAATAGATTGTCCACACAGAAGCCTTTCATTGTTACTTATTCAGCTCTCTGTGTTCTATCTAATGTTTACATGACATTTATATATAAATAAGCTCCCTTTTTCTACTGAAATCAAGTACTGAAATGTCTTGTCTTTTTAACGTTTACTGACCTCATTCATTTTGCTGGTATACTCCTTTCCTAAGTTAGGAAGGAAAGGATGGATAACGAGGAACCAAAGCATCTGTGCTAACCAGGTGTGCAGAAGGGAGGAAAAGGAGGATAAACAGACCACTGACTGTTCATCTTTCCTCTGCTGTACTCATGGCAAAGTCAAGTGGAAGATTCAAGGCGAGTCTGACTAACTCATCTCTTGGCATCATCCCTGTCTGCAGGCATAATGTTTTTGTGCCCTGTGTAAAAAGTACCCTCGTATTATTCAGATGCTGATTTCTGTGATTCCATATCTGGTTACAATCATTAATTTAAGAATCTCTTGTCTCTATGTTGTGTAAATATTGCTCCCCAATTATTCCCTGATCGGTCAATAAAGCTAGCTGATTAGCCAAAGAGTGAGCAGGGGAGAGAACAGGGATGGACTTCTTCCTCCGATCCATGAGGGGAGTGTGTGTGTGTGTGTGTGTGTGTGTGTGTGTGTGTGTGTGTGTGTTGGGGGTGGGGAGGATTGGCCACACGGAGAGGCTCCAGGAGAGACCATGGAAAAACACCTGGAGCAGAGAAAGCCAGATGAATAATGAAATGTTAGTATCTCAGGAATTTTGGTTTCAGAGGTAGCCAGATTGGTTTAAAGCATTAGAATGGATTAAATGCTCAGCAATTGTGCCTCAAAATCTTGAGTGAATAAATCTTAAAGTCTCTGTCTCATAAAGTAGGGAGCTAGCCAGGATTAAAAAAAAAATCAACTTTCACTTAAAACAATGATTTAAGACCCTTCTTTTCCCTGATGTCCCACTGATGCAGAGTCCTAAGCATCTTACCCCTTCTGGGAGTCTTCTCACTTGTTCACTCATGATGGCTTCCCAGGAAGATGCTGTCCTTCTGTGATTTTTCTGACAGCCTGAGTCATACTCCATAATTTACAGCTAAAACAGGAAAATTTTGAGTATTTCCAAGCAGAAGTTTTTAAAATGGTATTCATCTGGGCAGAATTTAATACATGATTAATGTGCTTTATTCAAATCTCCTCACATTCCTTTATCTCAAATTACTTAGTACCAGATTCTTGTCGAAACCAGATTCCTGTCACAGCCAATTGAACTATGATATTAATCCAATAGCTCTAGGCTGTTGGGTTGAAAGACCCCTGAGAGAGGAGACTCTCACTCAAGTCTTGGGAGATTCTGGCCACTCATTGACTTCACAAGACACCAATCTTGATGCAGCTGCAAGAGGTTTATTTCGGGATATCAGCGCTGAGGCTGAGACTCGTAACCCACACAGGGGCAGAGGATTTCAACCACCAGCTTGGGGAGTGTAGGGTTTTTAAAGGAAAAAAACACAAGCCGGGGTGAGTGATGGGGAGTTGCTGGGAAATTCTAGTGGAAAGTACCAGTGGAAAGTAGAGCCCATTATTCAGTGTCTGACAGGGTTCAAGAATCGGTCATGGGGGAAACATCCTATAGAGATCTTTCACAAGAACCCAATCTTACTCAACCATCTATTTTGTGGTCAGCCAGTTCCTGGAACACAGAGCTCATGAACTAGCTGACCTGCACTTTTGGCTCTGCTCTATCTGCAGTCTGCTAGGGGTAAAACTTTTTAATTCCTTTCAAGTTAGTTAGACATAGGGTTCCCTTCCTTACAACATCATAATATGTTACAAAGAGAGATACTGAAGGCAGAATAATTGGTATGTGCCTCTCTGAGGCTTGAGAAATTTAGGATGTGGGTACAGACTCCTCCACTGGCAAAGTGAATCCATCTCATGGTCTTGGTAGACATGAAGAATAATTCACCTTCCATACACACACACACACACACACACACACAATTACACATATACATATATACACACACACATACTCATACAGGGGAGGTTTTCATGAATGGCCTAGAAGCTGAGAAACAGGAGCAGCAGATGTCTAGTGGGTCTTATTTCCCCTGTATATTTTTATCCGAGAACATAGCTAGCAGGTATTTTACTCTGATAGGGTCTATGACACATCCAAGGGAAATGGTGTGTCTTTAGCTGGGGGGCAAGGGTACTATAAATATAATAGTTTTACCTCTAGCACTCTATTTCCCAAACCAGCTTTTTTAAAAATACAATTCCACTTGGTCTTTAACTTTATGTTATATTAAACAAACTAAGGTTATTTCAAACTTGTTTTAGGTACAACTTTTGGGATGTACTTTATTTCACAGCATATACAGAAGACTATAAAATGAAAGATATAAATTGGTCTCTCCCTTCGATCTTGTGTTAATAAATTTCATTTGTACTTAGCATGACTAAAAATAA
>NW_021623206.1:0-1180 GCF_004785775.1 Grammomys surdaster | reverse complement strand
AAAATGTTTGTACTCTGCCCACTCTTGTCTCCACAGTAAAACTTGAAACCTTGTGCATCTATGTCTGAACTGCATACAATAAGTTGGAGAAATGACTGGGTATGTGATCTGCTTTGACTACAGACACCTTTATAGCAACAGATAAACAGTGGTCATCTGTGCTGGACATAGGCAGCCCGTTAGCTGTTCTTAATCAGTGCCTTCTTGGGTTGCTTCTTGATCTCCTTTTCAATGTCTGAGACTCAGGGGCATTAACTCAGGACACAAGATTTAGAGGAACCTGAGAGACACACATGCCTGAATGTGACATCGGAGTGCGAAGTTTTAGTTTCAGAGTCAACGTCCTCAGTCTGCTAAAACAGCGTGTACTCACGTATCTGCAATATTAGCAATGCCCTGGGGGGATTTTGTGTATATATTTGAAAAGCAGAAACACAAATGAGAGTATACAAGCTTGTTGGAGCAGAAACCAAGCCAGCTTTGTAGCCCCAATCTATTTGTCAGAAGCCACTGAGCAGCTAGGAGCAGAGTCAGACACGCCAAGGCTGGTTTCAAACTTCATCTTAAAAAGTTACTTTTTCCTTCCCACATTCGTTAATGTATTGTTTTGTTATTTTAACAAACAACTAAGTCAACATTTGTTTTTCAGGAAATAGTAATATTAAAATTACAACAAGACTTTTGGGGCTGCTTGGCAGGAATCTGACATGGGCCAAGGACAAGGAAATGGGCTTCAGGCAGGAATCTGACATTAAATTAGAACAAAGTAATTTCAGGTAGGAATCTAAATCTTAGGCTAGAACAAAGAAGTAATTTTAGGCAGGAATCTAAATCTTAGGCTAGAACAAGGAAGTAGGCTTCAGGCATGAAAGTGACTTCGGGCTATGACAGGGAAGTTGGCTCAGATATTTTGGTCATCCTGATAAACCCTTAGAAACAGTAATCATGGGAGTGATCACCAGACTTTGTTTATTGCCTTGCTTGTGCTTTGACTATTTGTGTTTATTGTCTTGCTTGTTCCTTGACTATTTGCATCTACTGTATTGCTAGTTTCTCAACCTAGAACTGACCTTAATACTTGTATGTAATTAAAATGGTATAAAAGAAAAAACCAAACCAAACCAAACCAAACCACAACAACAACAGAAACAACAACAAAAATTACAACCAAAAATGACTT
>NW_021623205.1:0-8466 GCF_004785775.1 Grammomys surdaster | reverse complement strand
CTCCTTGAGGGTGCATACCACTTTAAAATGTTTGTACTCTGCCCACTTTTTTTTTTTTTTTTTTTGGTTTGGTTTTTCGAGACAGGGTTTCTCTGTGTAGCCCTGACTATCCCGGAACTCACTCTGTAGACCAGGCTAGTCTCGAACTCTCGAACTCAGAAATCCGCCTGCCTCTGCCTCCCAAGTGCTGGGATTAAAGGCGTGCGCCACCACCGCCCGGCTACTCTGCCCACTCTTGTCTCCACAGTAAAACTTGAAGCCTTCTGCATCTATGTCTGAACTGCATACAATAAGTTGGAGAAATGACTGGGTATGTGATCTGCTTTGACTACAGACACCTTTATAGCAACAGATAGAACAGTGGTCGTCTGTGCTGGACATAGGCAGCCCGTTAGCTGTTCTTAATCAGTGCCTTCTTGGGTTGCTTCTTGATCTCCTTTTCAATGTCTGAGAATCAGGGGCATTAACTCAGGACAGAAGATTTAGAGGACCCTGAGAGACAGACATGCTTGAATGTGACATGGGGGTGCCAAATTTTAGCTTCAGGGTCGACCTCCTCAGTCTGCTAAAACAGCGTGTACTCACGTATCTGCAATATTAGCAATGCCCTGGGGGGATTGTGTCTATATATTTGAAAAACAGAAACACAAACGAGAGTATACAAGCTTGTTGGGGCAGAAACCAAGCCAGCTTTGTAGCCCCAGTCTATTTGTCAGAAGCCACTTAGGAACTAGGAGCAGAGTCAGACTCGCCAAGGCTGGTTTCAAACTTCATCTTAAAATGTTACTTTTTGCTTCCCACGTTCCCAAACAACTAGGTCAACATTTGTTTTTCAGGAAGTAGTAATATTAAAATTAAAACCAGACTTTTGGGGCTGCTTGGCAGGAATCTGACATTGGCCAAGGACAAGGAAATGGGCTTCAGGCAGGAATCTGACATTAGGTTAGAAGAAAGTAATTTCAGGCAGGAATCTAAATCTTAGGCTAGAACAAAGAAGTAGGTTTCAGGCATGAAAATGACTTTGGGATAGGACAGGGAAGTAGGCTGACATTTTGGTCATCCTGATAAACCCTTAGAAACCGTGATCAGGGGAGTGATCCTGGGACTTTGTTTATTGCCTTGCTTGTGCTTTGACTATTTGTGTTTATTGTCTTGCTTATTCCTTGACTATTTGCACCAATTGTATTGCTAGTTCCTCAACCTAGAACTGACCTTAATACTTGTATGTAATTAAAATGGTATAAAAGAAAAAAATAAAAACAAAGCAAAAACCAAAAAACCCAAAAATCCAACTTTTTTAGAAAACAAATTATGGTGGGCAGTGGTGGCACACGGCTTTAATCCCAGCACTTGGGAGGCAGAGGCAGGTGGATTTCTGAGTTCTGGTCTACAGAGTGAGTTCTAGGAGAGCCAGGGCTACACAGAGAAACCCTGTCTCGAAGAACCTAAAAACAAAAAACAACAAAACCAAATTACAACCAGAAATAACTTGTAAGCCAAATGTTTCTGTCAAAGACTCAACTCTGTTAGATTTTGGCGCGAAGCTTAGAATAGACCACTCCAGACCAAAAGGTTCCATGAGGAGGAGGGGGTTTATTTAGGGTGGAGGGCAAAGGTGAGGAGAGAATCGGGAGGAAAGGTGGA
Organism: Grammomys surdaster; assembly: GCF_004785775.1. NCBI lineage: Eukaryota > Metazoa > Chordata > Mammalia > Rodentia > Muridae > Grammomys > Grammomys surdaster. The sequence continues at coordinate 6,822 of NW_021623205.1, read as the reverse complement.
GGGGAAAGAGAGCAAGGTCAGGGGGATTCTGCCTATTTATATGTAGCCTTTTCTCAGGTAAAGGTGAGGTAGGCAGGTGGATTTTGGGAGTGTATGGTGGTTGCCTTGGCAATGATGTAGGGACGCCTAGATGTGACGTCACTGAGTTTGGGGCTGATACCAACATTCCTCCCTTTTTCTTATTATAAAGAGAAGAAAAAAGGGGAGGGGAAGCCGATGATGAAACGGGAGTTGGGGCGCCGTGTCTCTTAAACTACTTCCTGCTGTGGAGGCGTGTAGTCCGTTGTGGGGAGCAGCTGGCTTTCACCATTGAGGTCCATTCGGTAAACACTGTGTGTATCAGGTTCCTCTGTGGACAGCGGCTGGTAATTCTGTAACAGGAACTGATTAATAAATTGGTTAGAAATAACACCAGGAGGATGACTAAAAAGGGTGTTACAAGAAAGTATCTGCTTTCATTTGGGTTTTTTAAAAATCTTAGAACTAGAGGTCTCATGTTCCCCCAAAATGGCATTCTTCTTGGAAGAACTGGCGAAGACCATCTTCTTTAGCTGTCAGGACATCTGGCACCCATCAGCTCTGAAGCACCACAGCTGGAATCCCACGGGTCTTGTATATAGAAACGAGCTTTTTGCAGTGTTGGTAGAAGAAATGGTTGGTCTGTGATCCTAGCATATGTATCTGACAAGGACAATATGGGCAGCCCCCATAATCATCTGGCCAGTTTCTACAATAGTCTATTATCCGGGCAAAGAGAAAGCAAGTATAGAGAACATAATATTTAGATGGAATAACAGATACAGAAATGATGGCAATTTGGATTGGTTCTTGGCATCCGGCTATGGAGCAGTTTCCTGACCCTGTTTGGAAAGACTGTTATCTGTGGGCGTCTCTTGAACCTCGAACCTCCAGATGTAAGGGCTGACCTGGATAGAAACAAACAGCAGGGGGAGGACAAGAAACACATGTCTAGTCCAGTGAGGTTGAGCTTGGCTGCCGGAGTGGATTCTCATTTTCTGGGATTGAGGACAAGGTGGGTGATTTCGACGTTCTCTGGAGCTTAATAGAGCACGGTCCTGTTAGGGTCGATGTGTATGAAGAAGAGTCGATTTTAGATGGAGGGATGAAAGGCTTGAGGTGAGACAAATGGACCCAATGAGGGAGTCCTTCAAGGTTAGCAGTTTGTAGGGGTCACAAGGATTACCTTAAAAGGGCCCTGCCATTTGGGAGAGAGAGGTGAGGGTTGATGATCTGGAGGGGAGAGAAGGACTTGGTCTCCAATGTTGACAGGCAGTGGACAGGAGACAGTATGTGGTTGAGGTAGAAGGCGGTCAGCAAAGCTCCACAAGAGAGAACGGAGGTGGCAAAGTAATGGGGTGAACAGATGATCTGGGAGGGGAGAACATTTAGGTGAAAGATCAGGAGTTAGAACTGGACGTCCATACATGAGTTCAAAGTGTGAAATGAAGAGAGGCCACTTGGGGAGAGCTTGTAGCCTGAAAAGAGCCAGAGGTAGGAGTTTTACCCAGTCAAGGTGAAGTTCCTGTGACAGCTTGACAAGAGTGGTTTTTAAAGAGCAGTTAGTTCTCTACCTTACCTAAAGATTGAGGGTTGTAGGGAATATTAAAATGCCAGGGGATGTCTAGGGCCTTAGATAGAATCTGAGAAACGTGGGAAGTAAATTCAGGATCATTGTCTGACTGAAGGGAGGCTGGGACACCAAATTGGGGGATGATCTCCCTGAGGAGGAGATCAAGACTGTCTGACTCCTTTTGTTAGTTGTGGGAAAAGCCTCTACCCAGCCTGAGAAGGTGTCCACCAAGACCAGGAGGTACTTGACACGTTTTACAGCAGGCATGTGGGTAAAGTCAAGTTGCCAGTCAGTTCCAGGAAGGGAACCTCTAGCCTGATGGGTACAGAAAGGGGTGCTACGATACCTTGAGTTGGGATCTGACATCTGACAGATTTTGCCAAGAAGCAGTGATAGATTTTAAGAAACTTAAGTCCTCAGGAGTAGGCTGTAGGTGGGTCTTAACAAAATAAGACAACGCTTAGCTGTTAGGATGAAAGAGTTGGTGAAGATAGGACAGAGTTTGACGAGTGTCAGGGGGTGCAGGTGGGGATGTGGGTTGCAGTGTGAGAATCTCCTTGGGAGGGTGAGATGAGTCTAGGCCCCTAAGGGCCTCGGCTCTAGCTGCTTCATCAGCTTGGTTGTTTCCCTTGGAGACAATAGAGTCATCCTTACGGTGGGATCCGCAGTGGACAATCCCAATAGCTGTGGGGAGATGGGAGGCCTTTAGCATGGCTATAATTTGGTTTGCATTAGTTACTTGTGGTAAGTAACCCATGCTCCTTCCAGATAGCAGCATGGGACAGGAGGATATAAAAACCATATTTGGAATCTGCGTAGATGTTGTCCCTGTGCCAGCTGGAAGGCACAGGTAAGGTCTATTAATTCAGCCTGTTGGTTGGTGGTATAAGCAGGAAGGGCCTGTGCCTCTACCACCTTGGTGTCTGACACTATGGCATAGCCAGCTTTCCTGACCCCTTCATGTAGAAAGGAGCTTCCATCTGTAAACCAGGTAAAGACGACTTAAGGCAATGTGCCCTCCTGTATGTGTGAAGGATGAGGTAATAGTTCCTCTAAGGTTTCAGTGCAGGAGTGAGATAGGGAGTAGTCAGTATTAGGTCAAGGAAGAAGATTGGAAATATTAAGATAAGGGCATGATTGGAAGGTGAGGGTGGAGTCTTCTATTAGAGCTACCTGAAGAGAAAGAACCCTGCAGGGAGGTAGAGTCTGTAAGCCTTTATAAGTTAGGAGCTGTGACAGGTTGTGAGAAGAGAGGACAGTTATAGGCGATCCCAGTGTTAGTATCTTTGATTCTTGAATAAGGAGTTCAGCAGCTGCTAAGGTACGAATACAAGGTGCCCATCCCTGGATGGGTAGATCCAGTCTTTTTGACAAATATACTATGGGTCATAAGATGGTCCCAGTTGGTGACCTAAGACTCCAAGGGCAAATCCCTCCTTTTCAGTTATGTAGAGGGAAAAAGGACGAGTCGGGTCTGGGAGATGTAAGGCTGGGGCCTTAAGGAGGGCCTGTTGGAGCCTTTGAAAGGGCTTAGTAACAGGTTTGAGAATAGGTTCATGGGTGGGGCCTAATGCTGTTTCATATAAGGGACAAGAAAGTAGGGAAAAGGAAGAAACCCAGGAACGCAAAAAGCTAGCCATTCCTAGGAATGATAAAATCTCTTCCTTTGTAGAAGAAACAGTTAGAGACTGAATCAGATTCTTTCTATCTAAGGTAATAGCCTTGTGGGTTGAGGTTATTTCTAGTCCTAAACAGGTGACCTGAGGAGTGGACAGTTGGACTTTAGAAGGTGAGACCCTGTAGTCCCGACTGGAAAGGAAATTTAGAAGAGCAGCTGTGTCAGCTTGGCTAATTTCTAGGGAGGGGCTACAGAGAAGAACATTTTCTATGTAAAGTACAGTCTTAGATCTAGGGAGAGATATAGAGATTAAGTCAGAAGCCAGGGCCTGCCCGAACAGATGTGGGCTGTCCCGGAATCCCTGAGGTAGAACAGTCCAGGTAAGTTGGGTAGAAAAGTGGGTGTCAGGATCTGTCCAGGTAAAGGCAAATATGTCCTGTGACTGGGTGTCTAGAGGGATAGTGAAAAATGCATCCTTGAGATCTAGGACTGAGAAATGAGAAGTCCCTGAGGGGATGGTAGAGAGAAGTGTATAAGGATGAGCTACGACAGGATGGAGGGGAACTATGGCAGAGTTAATGCATCTGAGGTCTTGAACCAGTCCATAGGTGCCATTAGGTTTCTTAACTGCCAGTATAGGGGTGCTAAATGGGGAAGAGGTAGGGCAAAGGAGTTTTTTCCTTAAGAGGTCAGCAATGATAGGCTTAAGTCCCCTGAGGCTCTGGAGAGAGAGAGGGTATTGAGCTTTGGGTGATGTACCTGGTAGAGTCCAGTAACTGGATGACAATGGGAGAATGATGTTTAGCAACAGAGGGTTCTGGACGTCCCAAACTCGGGGGTCCACATGAGAAGCTGGTAAGGGAAATAACATGTTAGTGTTAGTAGGTTGACTGGCTAAAAGGAGGAGCAGAGGAACTACTGGAGAGCTGGGGCTTAAGCGAATTGGTGGAGCAAAGAAAATAGAAGCTCCCAACTTAGCTAAAATATCTCTTCCTAATAAGGGGACAGGACATGTAGGCTCTACCAAAAAGGAAAGGGTGAGAGGCACACCCCTAAAGATGCAACTAAGTGGGGGGGTGGGGCTGGTGAGGAAGGTAAGGTTGTCCTCCTACCCCGACAATAGGAAACCGTGAAAGTGAGGTGGGTCCCCAAAACTCCGTCAGGACCGAGTAAGTGGCCCCAGTGTCCAAGAGGAAGGAGATGGGTCTTCCACGTACCATAATACCTACCTGGGACTCCCTGCTAGTGATAGGCATGGTCAGGTAGAGAGAGCTCGGGTCCCGTCAGTCCTCCATAGCCAAGCCTAGAAGGTCAGCTGAAGGGTTTTCTGGGAGTGATGTCCCTCTGTTCTGAGTGACATGAGGGCAATCGACACCCCAATGTCCCCTCTGATGGCACTTAGGACATGGTCTTCTTGGCTTGCTGGGGTTGGGGCAAGCCTTCACCCAGTGACCATGTTGACCACGTTTATAGCAGGAGCCAGGTGGTCTCTGAGCCTTCAAAGACCGGGAGTCTGGGGTAGTGGCTGAGGCTGGTCGGATAGCCTTTGCCAGCATGTGGTATTTCTGTTTTCAGGCTTTCTCATCTCTCTCATGGTACACTTTGAAGGCCAGCGCCAAGACTTCTGCCTGTGGAGTTAGGGGCCCCCTCTCCAATCGCCTAAGCTTAGCTTTTATGTTGGGGTAGCTCTGGCAAAAAAAGTAGGTCATAAGAAGTTGCTTACCTTCCGGGGTTTCAGGGTCCAGGTTAGTATACTGCAATAAAGCTTTTGTAAGGGGTTCTAAAAACTGAGATGGGTTTTCCTGTTTGTCTTGGACAATCTCTTGGAGTTTCTCAAAATTTACTGGCTTTAACACCGCCTTTCTCAGGCCTGCCAAAAGACATGTTATAAATCTATCTCTGGCTAAGATATCACCTTCAGAATTATAATTCTATCGAGGATCCTGGTCAGGAACTGCCTCAGATCCAATTGGATATGTTCCATCTGTTTGATGAATCTGATCTGCACGCATTTTTGCCTCTTCCCAAACTCGCCTACATTCATCAGGAAGCAAATTGTTAGTGAGAATCATATGAATATCATGGAAAGTCAAGCTATAGGACTGAGTGCTGTACTGGAACTCTTTGATGAAGGCAGAGGAGTTAGAGGTGTAGGAACAGGCAGAACACATAGAAGGAGTATAACGAAGGTAGGTAAATGCTCGAACATAAGGGATATCTTTCCATTTACCAGACTGCAGGCAGTATGTGTTAAGACCCCTTAAAATAATTGGGTCTAGCGTGCCATTAAGTGGCCACTTTAGTCCATTATCTAGAGGGTACTGAATCCAGACCTTATTGCAGAGGTGTATCAATTTGGAAGGCCTCAAATCAGGCGTTAATTTTAGAGATTTGAGGTTTTTTCAGTAGACAACCCTGTGGGGTGTCTGTGGGTACAGTGGAAGACAATATGTTGCCCATCGGGTGATGGGGGCTGTTACCAAGCTATTCGTCTTCGCCCTGAAAGAAAAGATGGCAACAAAAAAATCAGGCAAACAGCCTAGATATCAGGTTGTCACAAGAATATCTATGGGCCTCAGCGGGACTCCCAGAGCCCGCCAGAAAGGATTTCCGGCAGCTGCAAGAGCTTGGGGGGAACTAGGAACTACTTTCGAGGGGGGAAATCACTCAACAGCCAATGTCCTAAGTTGTAGGTCAGCTAGAGGCCTATGGACTGGGGCAACGAGAAGCCAACCCCTTAGCCCAGGGAAGGCTGGCAAGGCCCTAACTTGGCGTCCAGGGTCCCTTGCACCAATTGGAAGCTCCTTACCAATTAATACACCAGTGTGTGTTTGTGGGCTTGTGCAGTCTGGTATCAGGACAGGTGGAACCATGAGGTCTGTGTCCCTGTCTGGCTATCCAGCCCAAGCAGCCGAGCACCACGTGGGGGCCACAGCCGCACAGCTCACATGGTGGAAGTTTTATGAGCCTCACAGCTTCGGATGGGGGTTGCAGCAGCGGTGGAAGTGATGGCAGGTAGCAGTGGATGTTAATTCACATGCCAGGTGATGGTGGCAGAGGTGCGGTGGTGGCTGGAATGGCAGACCATGTGGTACAAGGTCAGCACCAGTGGCTGATGGGAGCTGCTAAGAATTCGGTCATGGCCCAAATGCACCAGTGTTAGATTTTGGCGCACAGCTTAGAACAGACCACTCCAGACCAAACGGTTCCACGAGGAGGAGGGGGTTTATTTGCGGTGGAGGGCAAAGGTGGAGAGAGAAACGGGAGGACTGGTGGAGGGGAAAGAGAGCAAGGTCAAGAGGTTTTGCCTATTTATATGGGCAGAGACGCAGCCTTTTCCCAGGAAAAGGTGAGGTAGCCAGGTGGATTCTTTGAGTGTATAGTGGTTGCCTTGGCAACGAGGTAGGGTCGCCTGGATGTGAGGGCACTGAGTTCGGGGCTGATAACAACAATATCTGTACATCGCCATTGTGGTTCTGAGGTTAGAAACCAACTTCATTACCCATAACTGTTCTGCAGACAAGGCTTAGTCCTCCCACACTCCAATGCGGTTACAATCCTCAAACACCAAGAACCATAGAAGTCACCTAATCTGGGTTCCAGGATTTCCTTC
>NW_021623204.1:0-1275 GCF_004785775.1 Grammomys surdaster | reverse complement strand
GAGAGAGAGAGAGAGAGAGAGAGAGAGAGAGAGAGAGAGAGAGAAGGCTATTGCTGGTATGTGTGTGGTGATCTCCAAATTCTTGTTCTTCTGTTTTGAGTGGCAGTACTATTAAGCATTGATCTCACTCTCCAGTCACTGAGGTTGTCTGTAAGTGATATCAACAGTCAAATTAATAGAGATTGTATGTATTGTCTTCTCCCTAGTCAGTTTAGTCCCTTAGAAGATAAATAAGAGAGAAATAAATAGTTACCGAAGAAAGTAGAAATTCTGCTTCCAGATTAATTTTAGGCTAAATTTCAAATCTTCAGTCTGCAGTGGACTACCCTCCTTTTATGAGTTTCTGTCTTTCAGTCTTTCCCTCTCCCTCTATCTTTGTCTGTCTTATACAGTTGACTTTGTTTGTCTGGAGAACTTTGACTAAGGAACCTTCCAGAATTATATTCCATGTTTGCTATTATTTACTGTATGAATTATAAAATTGTGAAAAACAGCTATTTCAGCAATTTAGACAATAAGATTTCAGGTTTTTTGTAGAAAAAAAAAGAAATATTAATCCACAAATTTTGATTCACTCTTATCATTAACATTTATTTCTATGATGGTTAAATCTTCAATTTCATTGTAAAGCAAAAGGTTTTCTTTTTTCTATTTCAGATCTATTCTGATTGCACATAATCTCCTTAGATTTCGCTGTTTAAGTCTCTTTATTTAAAAATATTCACCAATATTGTCCTTGATCTACAAAATATATTATGTAACCTAAATTAGGTCAATGGAGAGGAACTATAATTTAAAAACTATAAATTAAAGTATACATCATTGAAAAGCATCTCATTCCAATGCATTTGTGGCAAGGTCAAGTCAGACTCCAACTCACACTCCTTTGGTAGAACCATAATTTTTAGAAGAAAATTTTTTATTTTTAGCAGCTACTAGAACAGGGCACTTAATGCAGGTTCCAGAGCAACAATTAAAAAGCATTTTTTTTTTTTTACAAACACCATGTTGAACATTTAAATAGTTGTTATTAGTGAAAAAGAGTAATTTTCCAAGGAAGTATGTTTTGTCAATTTAGTCTTATTCTTTCTGTAAAATATTTCCGTGGACTCCACTTTGAAATAGTAGCAAAGAAGCATAATATGATTTAGTTGCTATTTAACCTCTCTTATCTCTTTGTCTCTTTGTCTGTCTTCTGTCTGCCTCTGTTTCTCTATATATATTTTCTTCTCTCTCTCTCTCTCTCTCTCTCTCTCTCTCTCTCTCTCTCTCTCT